>NW_015386851.1:742600-915113 GCF_001527695.2 Protobothrops mucrosquamatus | reverse complement strand
GATTAGTTTGTGAGCCAGTACGTTCTTGGTCAGTCAATGGCTACGCTCGCGTCAAGACTGGAAAATGGAACCAGGACGGGGCGTGACAACTTTGGCTGACTTGATCTGATTGGGCAGGAATACAGTCTCCACCCATTCTGTGGATCCTCCATCTCCGTGCTGAGAAAAGGCGTTCAGGTAAGACAACGCCCCTTCTCTCTTGGTTGCTTGTAATCCTTGCAACACAGTGTGAAGGCCCTTGATGTAAACTAAAGAATAATTAGATATTTTCTGCTATCTGTAGCTGCTTATACTTTGCCAGTCATAAAACTAATGGGATCCATCGGAATGACTTCTGGAGTAGGGTAAATAGTTGTAGGAAGGAAGAACTCAAAATTGCTCATTATATTCTTTTGAAATAACTAAAAAGATTTGTATGTTGGATAATATCTCACACTGAATATTCCCACAGTTGTTTAATATTTTCTTTCAGAAAATGCTTGATCAGCATCTGGAAATATAATCTGACTAATTTGTGTTAAAAAACATTAAAAAGAAAGTTAACATAGTAAAGTGACTAGTACTGTGATTAGAGTTCATTTTTCACCTAAAAACTCCAGCCTTCAAAATTTTAAACTATTAGTAACTTCTTTCAAAGTAGATCTCTCTGTGGTATATTGATACATAATTTAAATGAAGGAAAGAAAAGTATGTTTGATATTTCTTCTGCTTCTTTAGAATTGTCTCCCCTTTTAGCAAGCTACATTTTCGTGTATGGAGTCACCAGACATTGAAGTCAGATCTCTTACTTGGAAGTGCCATTTTAGATATTCAGGAGACACTAAAAGCAAATAATATGAAACGTAAGTATGTAGCAACAAATTTCTGAAAATTATATACAGTACATATATGGAGTCCTCTTTTTTTTAAAAAAAAATCAATTAACAGCATAGCTATGTCTGATACAGGCATGCCGATAATTTCAAAATTAAAACAGTTGAATTCAAAATAATCTGGAAATAAAAACAGTGATTTCAAGTTCAAATTGGATTATCTATACATTCTGAAAGTGTTTTTGAACTTGAACCAATTATGTTCTGAGTTCTAAATTAGATTTAAGCAGGGCCGATTCACAAAGAGCAATTGTCTGAAGAACTTGTGAGCAATCTCAAGTCCTCTCCTTGCTTGGAGAGGAACTATGATGAGCCAGTCTATCTCTTGGCTCTTCAATTGCGGTCATCAGCTTCATTTTTAGCAGAGCCATCTTCAGTTTACCATTTTTTTCCTTGGAAATATGTTTCCAATTTTATAATGTTTATATATATTTGAACCTGTTGGTCTGACATCAATCAAATTATCCAAGCTTTCTCTGTTGTATTATTTCTGCAGAATAGTGATTAATCATTTCTTAGATATTAGTGCTTTAAACAATGTCATTCTAATTCATTCTTGACACTTTGAAATGCACATTAATGTATGGCGATGTTTCCAAGGGGTGTTGAGACTTAAAATTATGCAGAAATAAATGAGTTGAAATAAGAAAAGTATTTGCAAAGAACTCTGAATTTTTTATTACTCGAATGATTTGAGTGGAAATCCTATTTTAAAATATAGTAGCAAAAACGTTTGCAGGAACCTTTGCTATTGAATTGCCATTCAGGTAAAAATCTGCTGTACCTCATCTGAAAAACATTTTGTGGTCCTCTTGATGAATGTCAAAATATCTAAGCCTTTTTCAGTTGGTGCAATAATGGAACAGTTGTAAGAGCTTATTTCATCAATGAGATTTACTTCCATAAACTATTGAAGAATGTGTGGCACAATAAGGACTAATATAAAGATAAATGTGAAAAAATAGGAAAGGATTATT
Source organism: Protobothrops mucrosquamatus (assembly GCF_001527695.2). Lineage (NCBI taxonomy): Eukaryota > Metazoa > Chordata > Lepidosauria > Squamata > Viperidae > Protobothrops > Protobothrops mucrosquamatus. The sequence continues at coordinate 913,264 of NW_015386851.1, read as the reverse complement.
GAATTACAGTTAACACTATCAGCAACCCTTTAAAATGCACATGTGGGGGATTTAAACATGTTGTTTACAACTCTAACCCATTTGCTTGTCTTCAAGCAATTAAAACATTTTAATAGACTATTTCTGTTTTTTATATAGTTGAGGAAGTGATTGTGAACATGGATCTTATTGGTGACAGAGAAACACTTGATGGAATTGGAGAGTTGTCTGTCTGTCTAGATGGTATGCAGGTGGATTCTGAGCTTCTGACTAATGGTGATGCCTCAAGCATAAGAAGTGAGTAATATTTTCTTATAGAGTATCTATGCTACATAAACAAAGCCCTCAATCTTTGTTCAGACCTCTATGAGGTATTTCCTATGGGAAAATTTGTTGAAATCATAGGTATTCTGCCTGATGCTCTCAATTTGACACCCCTGAGCTAGATGACGTCTTCCAACATGTTCATATAATTATTACATAAGATAGAGTGAGTGCTGCACCCTATACTGCAGTGGCCATGGATCGAACACTCTTCTCCCATTAATATTAATTGGAACTGCCTGTTTAGGAAGGATCAGAACCACCAGCAACATATCCAGATTAACCTTTGGTATAGAGCAGGGGTAGGCAACCTTGGCTCTTTTATGACTCGTGGACTTCTCAGGAATTCTGGGAGTTGAAGTCCACAAGTCATAAAAGAGCCAAGGTTGCCTACCCCTGGTATAGAGGAATACTGGGATTGCCTTGAATAAGGTATTTGGCAGCTGTCAGGAAAACAACTTAGCCAGAAAGATAAGAGAGAGTAAGGAAGAAACTCAAGATTACTTGCTTTTACTCTTTGGTATAAGAGGGAGAAAAAGAAAAACTTTGCTAGGCTTTCAAGATTCTGTTGTTAATCTTTATAAACAATAAAATAGAGTTCCAGTATTTCATTCAGTTTCTGTTTCCTGATGTGGCTGACCTCAGATGATTGACACTGGGATTCTAGTCTTAAGTATAGATTCTTGTATTCAGTCATCTGTATAGGGCAGGGAACCATGGTGTCGCAAAGGATCAGCAACATCCTCTCTTCCAACTTTTGATTTGTGACCACTGAAGCATGAAAAAATGGCCCAGATATTTTATATATATGTTAATACAAGCTCTTTTTTAATAGCAGAAGAGTAGTGACAGTAATTCAGTTTGTTAGTTATGCTTCTACATATTTTTCTCAAATTGCTGTATACTGCATACGTCCATCATATTTTGCTGGCATTGTAAAGCTCCATCTGCTCTGCGCTGGGTTAATAAGATTCAGTCTTCATTGTTATCAGCTTAGTGGATTTTATCTCATCAAAGTTTTCTTGTCTGAACCAATTTATTTTCCTTTGAAATTTTATTTTTCTACTTTAAGTCTTTGATAAGGTTTTTAATAATTCCATGTCCATTTTTACTTTTACTGTTAGACTGTTTTTCTTCCTGTGACCCTTTAGAACTGTTGAGCTATATGACCTATATTTTTCAATTTGCATAGACTGTAGGCACATGAACTAGGAATGAAAAGAACTTGGTTCAAGATACCAGAAGGCAACGGGTTGGGGAAAACTGCATTAGACCATATATAGCAGTTTGCCATTCACTGAATTCTTTCTCAAAAATAATTTTTGATTCTGTCTTAGAAACATCACATTATCATTTCTCATTATCAACAAATTGATATTTATTTATCTCTCAAGTTTTTATTTTTATGTACGAAGCCCAAAATAGCTAACTAAAAAATCCAGGCAAATAAAAGTTGTATTTTGATCCAAAGAGATAACATGGACAGGTGACCTCCCTGGGCAGTTGATTTCAAAAAAATTGCTTCATCAAAAAAGACACTAACATGGATCACCATTGTTCCATTTTTTTCCATTTGAGAAATAACTTTCTATACTGTGTTATTCATAGCCTTTAGTCTTCCTGCAAATGTCAGTTGTTTATTTCAGGCATCATCAATGTATATTTTAACCAAAGTCAAGCAATGGTGTCTACAAACTTCCTGCCTTTTCTGATTTTAATTTATATAAAATCACAGAACTCTCTTTCCCTCTTCTCAGCTCCCTAAAAAGCTTACCTGGTTTTGGGGGATTCTCCAGAACAACACTGAAGGGATAATGAGGGCTGAAGTGAAAGGAAATTACTGAAAATTACCAGCCTCCTCTGTTGCTGAGCTAAGAACTGTTTCCTGGATCCTGGTTCTCGGTTCTTCTATTTTGGTGGGACAACTATGGTCCCACTTTATCATATATTTAGTGTCAATATTTAGGTGCATAAAATTGCCCAGTATAATTATGTAATATTTATATCTTTTTAGTGTGATAAATGTTGTAAATTTGTATTGCTTTGTGCTTAAGGTCCTGTGCAAAATGATGGCTCCAAAGCAAGAAATGAAACAAGGTAAGGTGGTTCCAATTGTATCTTAGTATGAGTTCTAGATGATTGTTGGCCTAGCTATAATTAACTCAGCATAAATACATTTAAAATTTATATTTAAATATTTATTTAAAGTAAATAGAGTAATTCAGAAAGACTAAGCGGAGAGTAGATGATTCAATGACATGCTTAATATGGTGAATTGTATTTGTATTCTAATGTCGAAAAATCCTTTCTAGTCAGAATTATTCATGTCACTCTGGCTACATGAAGGCCAACCTATACTGACTTCCTGCCTATTCTAGGATCCTGTGCAGACAGCTCATCCAAACTTCTGCATGGTGTCGCCCCACTCATGTTTTTGATGACATGCCATTATTTCTTATAACATCCATTCTACTATCTCAGGCAAAATGAAATACATTTTCCAGACACCATTTTGTATATCTTTTCCCTTTGATATCTTTTATGTCAAGAATTGCTTTGAGGAATATAATACATGTCAAATAACTTGCCCTTATTGAAATTTCACCTTTTCATGAAGTTTTTAGAACATACCTGCACATTTTTTATCTGTTTTGCTCTCCCTCTTTTTCAAAGCAAAATAATAAAAGCGCTTACCATCTTCATTAGAGGGACCGTGGGCATTGTCAAAAGGGAACACTGGAGGTCAGCATATAACTCTGCAATAACTTCAGTGATCCTTTGCTCTGTTATAGCACAATATATAGCATTTGATTTGGAAATTTAACTTACTCTTTTTATCTAGATGCCATCTTCACGTTTCAAGGATAAATTGTATTTTCCTTTCTATTAAGGTATAGCACTGTTGACAGTTATGAGACTGTTGTTTCCAATGAAAATAAAGAGGCTAATACCAGTGACTCTCCATTAATTGCAAATGGTGGCTTCAAACCTTCTAGACCTCCCAGACCCTCTCGACCACCTCCACCCACCCCACGTAGGCCTTCAGCTCCAGTTGGTATGTGAATATCAATATGAAATAAGTTTTCAAACTCTCTTGAGTTCAGAGTTTATTTTACTTATGAATGTTGCCAGGAGTTTGATCCTGACCGGCTCAAAGTTGACTCAGCTTTCGATCCTTCTGAAGTTGGTAAAATGAGGACCCAGATTGTTGGGGACAATATGCTGACATTTGTAAATTGCTCAGAGAGTGCTGTAAAGCACTATGGAGCAGTATATAAGTCTAAGTGCTATTGCTATTGTCTGCCCACCGTACTATTTTATTGAAAGTGTAGCTTTCTGACTTCAGGAAAACATTCTCAAACTATGTAAAGAGAAGTTTACAATGGTAAGACATGGGTGATTAAAGTTTGGAAGATTTCGCCATATTTATGTAATAGATTTTTCATACTGAAATGGCTTTGTTTGTTTGTTTATTCATTCGTTTACATGAACCTTCCCAAACCTAGCTATGCAAATTTCTATATTTATATATTGTTCTCTGAAATCTAGGAATATTCTCTTTAAAGACTTTCAAATTTTTGTGATCAAGAGGACAAGAACTTTTATCCCAAATTGTTTGTCTTAATTTTCTGAAACTCACTCTATAGTTTCCCTGAAATGGAATTGGTTAAAATTTAACTGGGAGCTACTTTGTCAAAACAATTGATCCTTAATTTTTAATGTAGTGTTATAAATGAATTTTGATATCTTAAGTATTTTAAAGGGCTTTTTTATTTGACTATTCTTAATCAAAAATCTAATAATGCTACTATTATCATGTCCCATGTAGAAACCTACAGGCTTTCTCTGGTGTATCAGAATAAAAGTAATCATTGCCTTCTTTCCAATCTGTATTCTCTGCAGCATATGCCAATGGCCCTTCTTCCATAGAATCAGAAGAGGCTAATAAAGAAACTGTGCCAATCGCAAGCACGTCAGCAGCAGAACCAAGTTTTGATGGAGGAACTGCAGGGACAGCTCTTCCTGCAGCAGCTCCTTTAGCTACACCACCCATATGCAGACAAGTTCAGCCAGCAACTCCCATTACACAGCCCCAACATACAGTTAGCCAAGGTCCTCTTCCACCTGGGCAAGTATTTGATGTTATTATATTCTGTATTATAAGTATTTTTGTAGCTTAGCATCTTTTCCTCTGAAAGACAGCCCTTTCTTTCATCTCTTTCATGTCTGAAACCACCCAAAATATGGTTCGTATACTAAGAAATATAATTCTGCCGCTTATAAACCAGTTTTTAAAGTTCTTTATGAAATCTGATCTGATGACCCAAATATCAAAATTCCTATAGCAGGGGTGTCAAACTCAATTTCATTGAGGGCCGCATCAGCATTGCGGTTGCCCTCAGGGGGCCGGGTGGGAGTGGCCAGGGTGGGTGTGGCCTACTGGATGGGCGTGGATAGAGTGGGTGTGGCCTACTGGGTGGCTGTGCCCAGCTCTACATCGTTCGCGTCAACGGTGCCTGTGGGGGCCTGGGCAGGAGTGGGATAGATCTGAGGGTCTCTGGCAGAAGGGGTTGAGACCAGGGCAAGTGCCAAGGCATGGTCCACTGGAGGAGCCTCACTGTTCCTCTCAGGCCATGCAAGGGGGGGGGGGTTATGGAGCTAAGACTGAATGCGTTTCAGCATAGATGGCCACCACAAAATTGTACATTGGCTCCCAGCTGGCCTGGGCCAGGGCCAAGGCAGAGGGTGGCGTTCCCTCACTGTTTCCAGGATGGCTTCGCGGGCCACATGAAACCACTTCGTGGGCCGCATCCGGCCCCCGGGCCTTGTGTTTGACATGTCTGTCCTATAGCAACAAATGTTGAATGCAGCACCAAAGCAAGATAGCTGATATAAGTCCAGCTAAGCAGGTACAGTTGGATAGCCTTCTGCAATGCTGATGGAAAAATATGGTTTATAATTAAAGATAGTTTCCAACATATAATTAGAAATTATTGGGTAATATGAACTAGTGTGGCTATTTTCCAAGTGGTGCAGCACCTTTAGGTCATCATAAATTCTTGTTCTCAAGTTAGTGTGATATAGTAAAGGTAAAACTGTCTAGATCTGAATGGTCTGCTTCTTATTAGAAGGATTGTAGTCCAACACTGAATTGAAAATATACTGCAGAAATATGAATAGAATGCAGTGAGCAATTCATTGGAATGACAAGCAGGTTTTGTTCTGCTTTTCGCAAAACGTGATAGGTAATGAGTACTGTCAGAGCACTAAATCAGAGAGAGTGATTTAGATCCTAACTGCCAAATTAAGATGGGTAGTTGATGCAAAATTTTTGGCCTGCAATAGTTTGCAGAATTACTGTGAGGTTAAAATGAGAAATTCCTTGTTTGCCACCCTAAATGTTTGAGTTAAAAAACAGACAATTTAAACATGACAAAATATTTTTAGCTTAGGAAATTTGTGAAATTGCAAATTGTTGAAGATTTTTTTTATCAAGGATTGCACTATAGTAATAGCAGACTTACAAATGTGAAATGAAAGCAAGGCTTTGATTTGTATAATGTCTATATATGAAGAAAATGCACTTATTATATATTGCATTTGTAGAGGGGTTAAGAGGCCACCTAAAAATAAGCAACAAGGTGAAGGTAATTTGAACAAATTCACATGTGACAGTTTGTGTTTTTTTCCAGGTGGGAACAAAGGGTGGATCAGCATGGCCGAGTGTACTATGTAGATCATATAGAAAAAAGAACAACATGGGATAGGCCAGAGCCTCTTCCTCCAGGGTGAGCAATTCTTAACTCATGGATTGTTTTTTACTAGGTTGATATTGCTTTGGGAGTTAAATGTTTTATTACTTTTGAATGTTGTTGTTGCTGCTGTAGATTTAGAAATTTGGAACATTCCCAAAGAGAGAAGCAACCTAGAACTAAGGAGAAACTTCCTGACAGTTAGAACAATTAACCAGTGGAACAACCTGCCTCCAGAAGCGGTGAATGCGCCAACACTGGAAGTTTTTAAGAAGAGACTGGACAGCCATTTGTCCGAAATGGTGTAGGGTTTCCTGCCTGAGCAGGGGGTTGGACTAGATGACCTCCAAGGTCCCTTCCAACTTTATCATTATTATTATTATTAACCTGTAGGTATGACTTCAGCATTGTTAGGTTTGCCGTACTGCCCCTACCTTCTTTCTGGTTCAGTAGACAAGAATCAAATCTCATTTTTCATATACTAATATGTTTATTAAATATATATGATACCCTTGAATAATTTAAAAAGAAAAGCCATATTGTTTTTGCTATTACAGACAAAGTAGACATACATAAATAAAGTATAGATGCTTTAATCAAATGCTGGAATTGAAAAACAGAATGGTATAGTGATAGAATTAAAGATAAATTAATCTTTCCTCACTGTTACAAGTAAAATTGAAGAATTATTTTGCTTGACCCATTTTATTTATTTGTTTGTGTGTAGATTTATATCCTGGCTTTCATTCAGGATCTCCAAGTGACAAACATAAAGCTCCCTCTTTGTGTGTGTGTATGTCCTTTATACTGCATGCGTTCTCCGTTTTCTTTCTTCCTTTCTCTGTTTGCTATGTTCTTTGAGGTCTGTGCTGCTTTCATTTAAATATATCATCCTTGTTCTTTAGTTGGGAGCGCCGAGTAGACAACATGGGACGGATTTATTATGTTGACCATTTCACCAGAACAACCACTTGGCAACGACCAACTCTAGAATCTGTCCGTAATTATGAGCAATGGCAACTTCAGCGTAGCCAGCTTCAAGGAGCTATGCAGCAATTTAACCAGAGGTTCATATATGGGGTGAGAACACTGAAGAATGGGTAGCAAATCTAACAGATACCATTAGCACAACCCCATCTAATGAAACTTAACAATTGAGAGAACACTATATTAATTAATTTCTAGTGAGACTCCATTAAGTTTCTAAAAACAAAGCAGTACAATAAAATTTAAATGTAATTTGCTTGATATACATAGAAATTACTGTTTTTCCTTCTTTTACAGTTTTGAAAATTATTTCTGCTTACAATATTATTTTGAATAATGCGTTACTTCAGAGAATTATGACTTAGATATTTCAGACTGTTTTATGCCTTTCTTGGAACAAAACAAGTAATATTTAGCAGAGTTTTTAGATTATGAGCATAATTTATTCAAGAAAGAGACTCGCATTGGCAATATTTCATTGCATTTGCAGAATTTCACCAGAATTCAAGTCTTATTTTGTAAAGTATCCCTTAAATCTTAAACCCTAGCACTTATATTGTATTAATTTTGTTTATAAAAACATCTAAAGATTGCCTTGATAAGTTTCTTATCTCCTGCTAGAAAATCTTAGCCAGCGTTGGGCCTTTTAATTCTTAATTAACACATCCTCTAAACTTAGGGTCTTGAAAGAGAAATCTTGCTTTAAAATGATATATGTATAGCACTAGGACAGTTTAATTAGTGGTTATTAAGATGTGTCTTCTTGTGATTTAGAATCAAGACTTTACACAGAATAAAGAATTTGATCCTCTTGGTCCCTTGCCACATGGGTGGGGTAAGATATTTTTAAGTTCTAGTTTCTAGTATCACTTATTTGGAATTTATTCTTACTTGTTTTATTTAGTAATCACGAGGATTATTTTTTTCTTATCTGACATTCATGACCCCAAAGTTTACATGCCTTGGCACTTAGATTCATAACCCATATAAAAAAAATTATTTATGGAGTTAATGCATAATGTCAGTTTTATTTTTACTATTTTGCATGCAGAACTGCATAATTTTTTAAAATCTGGAATCGGGATTTGACCTTTGTTTCTTAAGAGATAAACAATGAGCAGAATATATTCTGTTGAAGGGGCATTACTCATAAAAAAGTGAGGCCTATTTTTTTTCTAAGAGTAGATTTACTCTTTGTTGCTCTTCAATGATACCTTATAAAAGGGATTAAGCTTGTAGATCAATTTAAATACTTCACCTATATAACTATTACAAAAGATCAGATTTTCAAGTGAAGCATTTAAGATTAAAACCAACAAGTAATTTCAGAGCTGCCAAAATGCAGTTGAGTGGTGTCAAAATAAATGCTTTCTCAGTGAGAATTTCCATACTTGCAATTCCTTACATCCTCTGAAAGGTTCCATTTGAGTAAGTTCATCTGTTCATTATCTCCCAATTTCATCTCCTATTTCACATTCTAAGCTTTTCCTTAGAGGGCCCTTCCTTAGAGGGGAGGGGCATCCAGATTGGTATAGTGCATAACTGGGGTAAGATATTTTCCATGAACAAACATGCCCACATAAATATTACTTAGGTATGACTTATATCAAAACTAACAATGTATTATTTTATTTTCTCTCAGAAAAGAGAACAGACAGCAATGGCAGAGTATATTTTGTCAATCATAATACTCGCATCACACAGTGGGAAGATCCCAGGAGTCAAGGGTAAGATCCAGCATTGTTCAACCATGTTCCAAAAAGTATGGGTTTTTTTCCCTTACAAGCAGTGAAAGAAACATTGAGTACTAAAACAGTGATTTCCAAGCTTTCCAGCTTGGTGGCCCAGCCCGGGGGTGGGGAGATGTGAGTGGTAGGTACGTACACACAACCCCATTTGTGCAAGCAACATGTGTGTATGAAGCTCCACTTGTGCGAGCGCTCTCCGCTCGATGAGTGGAACTTAACATATGCGTGCTTGCACATCTCTACCATAGCCCAGTTTCGAACAGGCTGAAGCCCGGGGATTGGGGACCCCTATACTAAAAGATTTGTAATTTATAAAGGTATGGAGAATCTTACTAAATCTTACTAAAACAAGCAGCTGTACTGCAATAATAACTGAAAAATCCACATGCATTGAGTAGAGTGAAGGTATCACATTTGCCTCTTTGGATCCTCTTTGGACCCTGTGTAAAATATTACAAAGTTTAAATGTTAATATTCTGTTAAGATGCTCTATAATTGCATGTGACATACAGAATGCTTGCAGCATCAGTGTTTGAAGTATGAGTTAAAAGAATGATTATTTCTCTTGTCCATTTTGTTGAATATTTAAATGGTAAAAATGAAAAACAGGATGAAATTTAAGTTGTAACAAGTGTCTACTACCTTATGAAATGTTCACATGTCAAGGCATATTTTGAGTTTAAAAAATCTTTACAAGAAAGAAGAGAATGGCAAAGACACACCAGCTGTAAGGAAAACAGTGTTATTTGTTCTCTTTGATAATCTATTAAGGAAATATTGATCTCTGAGCAGGAATAGCAGGATTTTTTAATGTTCCTTTAATAAATGTCTCTTTTCCCCCCTTTTAATGATGCAGTCCCTTTGAGTGGCTGGTAAATGGTAGTGGACAATTAAAATTCTGCTCAAATAATTGCTAGTTTGAATTTAAGATGCAGATATGATTTGCATAGTCTATCAGTTTTGTAACATGCAGTTCATATCTTTTGTATCTGTTTTTATAGTCAATTAAATGAAAAACCTTTACCAGAGGGCTGGGAAATGAGATTCACTGTGGATGGAATTCCATATTTTGTGGATCACAACAGAAGGACAACAACATATATCGATCCTCGTACTGGAAAGTCTGCTCTGTATGTTTTTTCCTCCTAAAATACCAATAGTGTTTAGGTAGCCTGTAAAAAGGGGCAGGGTTAACACAAAAGTGGTTGGGTCATCTTTTTTATTAACTAAATTACATTGCTATTTTCTGACAAAATATTATTTGATAATACTGATTAATATGCCAGTCTGAATATAGCGCTTTTACTCTTCTAAATACCCTTCATTCTCAAGGCAGGTCAGATTTATTTCTGCTTTTGCACAAATTTCTAAAACAAAACAAGATAATGTTTAAAGGGAATTATTTTTCAGTGTTTAATGTGAACACTGTTTTAATGTAAATGCTACACTGCTAAATCCATTTAAAATTAAAAGTGGGGTGACACTGAACATTAGAGATATTGGCAAATATATTTTTCTGTCATTTCGTTTTATAATTTGTGCTTATTATCCTTGCTTTCAGTAAAATTAGAATGGAAAGAAGACTTCCAATTTATCTTTCTTCATCACCTTCTTCCCCTCCACTTTTTTGGATCTTTCAGTTTAATTTGCACTTGCTGGTTGTATGTTAGGAACACCTGAAATAGTAACAATCAGTTGTAATGAGAGAAAAGGAATGGATGAAGTAGACCAGGGTTTCTCAACCTTGGCAATTTGCAGATGTGTCGGCTTCAACTCCCAGAATTCTGAGTGATGAAATCCATACATTTCCAAGCTACCAAGACTAAGAAACACTGAAATTTCTTTATTCTGGTTCTGATGCCAGGATGAAAGCCCTTCTTTTCTGGGATAAACTGAATTCCCATGGATCATCAGGACCTTTTTTTTTTTTTTTTAAGTACTATCAGGGAGGAAACCAGATGCCCCTTGGCTTCTTTTACAGTTGGGCAGTGCTCTCTAGTCTCCTTGGGAAGACTGATAAAAAGGAACAGGAGTTAAGAATCAAGTTTAAGCTGGAAGATTGCTTAAAAGGCAGGAGGCAGGAAATAGATGACTGGCTGAGAAAACAAGTTAAGCAACTTTCAACTCTTTGAAATAGTCCTTCTATTTCCAAGAAGAAAGTTTATATTTAACATAAGATAGGAAATTGCTGTTTTAAGTAATGGTTTTTTTATGGAGAAATATTTTATTGTGAGGAGGGATTTTATTTTATTTTATTTATTATTTTATCAATCAATCAAATTTAGTTGGTGCCCACCTCGCAGTTCAGACTACTCTGAGCAGCTTACATCCAGATAAAACAAACATTCAAAGATTATAAATATAAAAATGGATTAAAATTACAAAAATTAAAATAAGCTAAAAAACAAGAGTTTGAAGGGCAGAGATGAAATTGCCTTCTCTGTTAGTGTACCAACCACCTCTAGCCAGCTTCTCTTTCAGGACAACATGCCAGTTGGCATAGCCAGGTTTTAAGGCTTTTTCTGAAGTCTAAAAGAGAGGAAGCAGATCTTATGTCCTGGAGCCCTGGAAGAAAAGGCTCTTCTCCTGGATCCCACCAGCCAGAATTTCTTGGCTGATCAGATCCGCCGTAGGCTGTTTCTGCCAGCACAAGTGGGGTGGGCCAATTCCATTGGGGAAAGATGGTATGCATTCTGATAGCATATTTTTCTGTTCAACTTTATTTAGTTATTTAGGCTTAATTGAATATACATTTGTGCTCAATCAGTGTCACCTTGCTTTTTGTTTCCAGAGACAATGGACCTCAAATAGCCTATGTTCGTGATTTCAAAGCAAAGGTCCAGTATTTCCGATTTTGGTGTCAGGTGAGAGATACTTCCCTTTGGAAATGTAATCATGAAGCCCTTGCTATCATCTGCAAAACATTTAACCTTGCCTGAAATCATGCAATTTGTTACGCCATATTGTGATTTGTGTAAGTTAGCATGTTATAAAACATGGTTTATGAGTTAGTATTCCTTTTAATTCAGTCATTATGACTTATTCAAACATCATGATTAAGCAAATCAGAGCTTATAATTGTCTCTATGTTCAGAGTAAGAAACATTTATATAATGCTTTCTGAATTATACATCAGGCCTACAACTAGATTTCTATGTCTTCGATTTTCTGAAGCTGATGTATATTAAAACAGCTCCACAAACATGAGGGTTGAAGAGGGGGAAAAAAAGAGTTGGGTTCTTCTCACTCTGCAGTGATTTTTCTTTTTTAAAAATTGTCTTGATCTGTAATGCTCTGCAGACCCGAAACAAATGAACCGCTCCTTCCTGCCCCATAACATTTGTTGGTGACTCATTAAAGTAGCCTGTTGGTCACTATTAAAACAGCCTTGTCTTTTTCTGGGTTTGTAGAGTTGCTATGAAGAGGCATCCATATTTGGGAATCAAATTTGAAGTATTCACAGTGCTAATTACTCCTGAATTTATTAATATTATAAAAATAGAATAGAATAGAATAACTTTGTTACTTTGAATGTACACTAATCGGCATACATTAAAATGAAATTTCGTTGTATACAGCTCTCAAAGGGTCACCACCTCCGATATACACTATATAAATATGACAAAAATAAATAAATACAAAATTATGCATATACCCACATATATGACACAGAGAAAACCAACAGTCTAGTTTGGATTATGTAAACATGTGCATGGTGAGAAAAACAAAATCTTGCGAGTTTACCAGAGAGATGGCATAGGGAACAAAACTATTACAGAATCGGGTAGTCCTGCTAGAAATACTTCGAAACCTCGTCCCAGAGAGGAGCAACAGAAACAAAAATACCAATGTGATTAACATTTATATTTGATTATAAAAGTATGTTAATGGGGAAATTACAAAATTGGCATGTCACCTTTTTCCAAAAGATTGCACAGTAATACTTTGTTTTCAGATCATGAAGATAGCATTGTTTCTTTATAGTGAGTTCACCATTTGTCCTTTGTATTATGAATTTGCCTTGTTGGAGAGTAACCCTTTTGCATGAAGATATATTTCTTCTGTGACTCTGTAGACCAACTTGCCACATCTTTCCCTGCACATATAAATTATAATTTTGTTTACAGTTAAGATTTTCTTGATTATCAACTTTTTTACTTTTTATATATCAGACATTGCCTGTATCCGTATTTTATCAGATGCGCTACATGAATACAAAATAAATGCAAGAACCTTTCTTGTTTTGTAATAAGAAAATTGCTGGGTATGAACATAAAGTGCCTCCTATTCAGGATAAGTAATTAATTTATCCACAGTTCCTGCTGAGAGTGTTTGAGAGAGTGCTGAGAGTACAATATGTTTGTAATTATGATTATCTAATATGTGTGTTTTTCAAATGTATTTCTTACATTTCAGCAACTGTCTATGCCCCAGCATATAAAAATAACAGTGAGCAGGAAAACACTGTTTGAAGATTCATTTCAGCAGGTAAATAAGCTGAAATTTTAAAACTAAGTAGTATATTTTTTTTCTAAAATTATTTGATTAGCATTTTTTTCTAATTTCAACTTGTGTCTCTGCCTTACATGTGCTTTAATCTGAATAGCTATGTAAATAACTACTAACATTCTAAGTAACATTCAATTTTTTTCTTGTGAAGATAATGAGCCTTAGTGCCGTGGATCTACGAAGACGCTTGTGGGTCATTTTCCCAGGAGAAGAAGGCTTAGATTATGGAGGTGTTGCACGGTAGGTATGACTTAATTCATAAAACAAGCCCATAAAGCTGTAAAATTATGCTGTAGAAAGTTGTTTAAGAAATCTGAGGTTTTACTTTTTTCATTATTGCCCCAATATGTTAAAAGGCTTTTTTTAATGCCCTCTGTAAAATATAGGTGAAGTATATACAGTGAGGTTCAAATTTAGTTATATTTTCTATAAACTAAAAACAAATTTGAGAACAGTTGGAATTGTTGCTAATTTAAGAAGCTACTATCATGCAAACATTTATTTCAGTGCAGTATTCATCATAGTTCTCTATATACTGCGCATTCAATCATCCTTGCCTACTCCTCAGATCATAAAAGATTTCTTATACAGCCAAATACATAAGAATATTACCTATTTGTATGAACTTCAATCTCGGAACTAAACACCTTGAAAAATCAACATCAGGAATGTGATTTTGTAAACTAAAATATGTTAGATATTATACAACAATTTGGATAGCATTAATTTTATTCAATACTCTTAAGCAGTACAGTTCTTAATAGAAATACATGGAGATTTCAAGAGTAGTGATTGGCTTATGAAAATAAAACTTTGTGTTGTCATAGAAATAAATACAATAAAAAGAATTTGTCAGGCCCGGACCACATGTTGAAATTCCAGTTAAATTGATTTATTATGTATGCCTGTGTACAGGAATCTAAGCACTGGATAAGGTTCAACAGAATTCAAGAGGGGTTGAATTTAGTCCATTTGTGACTTTATAGAGACTCTAGGTTGATTCTTATTTTGACTCTGCCCTTAGTTTCTGCCATTCCTTCTCCTACAAATTTCATCCAAAAGCTGAACATTGTAAATTATTTGTTATTGATGCCTGACTTGCAGGTAGACATCACTGAATAACTCTAAAGTTTCTTTGTTATAAGCTTGTGTGATGTTGTCTATCAGATGCGATATTTGTTGAAACTCATGGCACAGATGCAAAAACAAAGGCATATTTCAAACTTGTTAGTTTTTTTAGGTATTAACGCCAAAGAAATGTATACACATTGTCTTAAATTTTATGTTTGTTGTGTGTGTATGTGTGGGTTTTTTTCGTGGTGTTGACTGTGAGTTCTTTATGTGGTTTCAGGGAATGGTTCTTTCTATTGTCGCATGAAGTGCTGAATCCAATGTATTGCCTGTTTGAATATGCAGGGAAGGATAACTACTGCCTACAGATAAACCCAGCTTCTTACATCAATCCAGATCATCTGAAATACTTCCGCTTTATTGGTAGATTTATTGCTATGGTGAGTTCAGTGCATGGAATAATACTCATAACACATTTAAAATATTATAAAAACCACATAGCAAAGCTGAAAACAGTTAATTCTAGAAGACGAGAATCTGTCCATTTTCTTACTTTTAAAATAGGAAGCAAACCTTATGTAAATATATAATTGGATATTACCAAATTGATATCCTTGACAGCAGTGATCTTTCTTGTATTCTATCCAGTGTTTTATATTTGAATGCTCGATATATTTAAAAGCCTGCCAAGCTTTTAATTTTGCTATTCCTCTTAATACCTGGTAAGAAGAAAACATTGCCTTGATAAAAAATCTATCATATATCTTGGATAAGAGTGCTATTAGAATAATCCTTTTTTCTGAATTTATTCTGAAATGTTGTAAAAAAAATGAAGTTATTTTAGGCTGCCATATGTTTTGTTAAAATAGGCTATCTACATGAAATTGTAGAGATGTTTTCAGTACTTTATAATTAAATGTATCTAAATTATATTGAATTGCATGTTGTAATAACTTGCAAATAAAAGTTAAATTATTCAGCATTGTTCACTGGGTTAAATAATCAGGGGCTGATTATAGAGCAGATCATAAACTACCTGTGTACAAGTTTCAAATCAAGTTACAGCAGAAGAACAAAGTCAACCAGTTTCCACAATATGATCTTACGCTTTTAGCATTCATTTTCAAGGAAAACATACAGAATCTCTTTGACATCTTGACTTCATTAATTGGAAAACAGAAGAATTATTCAATGAGATGTTAAGATAATATGAAAACACTGCTAAAGAGGGGGGGGGACAAAAGAAAGAAAATTGAGACTATCATTGTAGCATATATTCTATTATGGGATTCCTTTCGTGAAATTTTCTTGCAAAGTGATAGGAATAGCATAGATTTCAAATCAGATACGCAGAGTGCAACGAATATAAGATAAGTAATACTTTCTATCCTTTTCAGGCATTATTCCATGGAAAATTTATAGACACAGGGTTCTCCCTACCTTTCTATAAACGTATCCTCAACAAGCCAGTTGGATTAAAAGATTTGGAATCTGTAGATCCTGAGTTCTATAATTCCCTCATCTGGGTTAAGTGAGTTTCTTATTTCCACTTTTTGAATATTAACTTTATCCAAATAAATGTCTACAAATTAGACCAAATTAGTAAATATTTAAGTCTCACTGAAAAGTTACTTTGCTCTTCATATTTGAATTTACATTTTAATGAAATATTTATTAATTTTTTTTGTTTATTCAATTTATGTAGCCACCCATTTCACATGTGACTCTGGGTGGCTCACTAGCTACATACCTCCATGGGATTCCCAGGCCTAATTATAGAACCATGTCTTTGGGATCCTCCAAAAGGCAAATGATATTTTATGAAGTTCAAGTATTTAGAGAGATTGATATTTCTAATTTTGATAGCCTGTAGATGTTTAAATCAGACGATAAGTTGTAAAACAGGATACGCCATTCTGTGCCAAATAAAACCTCAACATTCTTTTGGGGGGGGCTCTTTTGTGACAGTGTATCATTGATTTTCATTGGCATGTTGTTTCATAGTTTGAAAGATTTAGGGGTTAGATGCATTGACCCTCCATTGGGCTCAACACAACTGGTTTCTATTTAAAAAAAAAAAAAAACCTTGTCAAAATGTTGACTCCATTAACTGTTGTAATGGCATTATGCCAATGTCACTCCACTGGTAACCTTCAGAGAATAATATAAAAAGGAAGCATGGCTCATAGCTTCAGAAAAAGAGTGCTGATTTTAAAAGCTATGAACTATATTCTTAAGCCTGATATTGTTTATTGTCAGACTATCCATAGTAAAAAATATTTTAGTAATTAATCACACTATATGGTATTGACTTTATAGGGAAAACAATATTGAAGAATGTGGCCTAGAAATGTATTTCTCAGTTGATAAAGAAATTCTAGGTGAAATAAAGAGCCATGACTTGAAACTCAATGGTAGCAACATCCTTGTTACCGAAGAAAACAAAGAAGAATATATTAAGTAAGTTCAAAATTATTTTAAGTATTTTTAACCATAATTTTTATTGGATTCAAGTTGCTATTCTCTGATTAGATCTCTTTTCATTCATGCATACAACTTGGACAGAGTAAAACTACTGCTGGGTGGGGGGGAGGAGGAGATTTTTTCATCAATTTCATTTTTCTCCTCCATGCTATTCTGCAGCATTGTTATGGGGAACTTCTGTCTTTAAACTACAACTTCCATCAACCAATCACCATTGGCCATGCTATCTGGGATTGTAGAACTGTAGTTGGCCATTTCTAGAGCACCACAAGTTTCCCACTCTTGCTTCAGAGCCCTGATCAGCTAATTTGTGAGAGAAAGGGAGCCAAGCTTCCTGTATTCTTAGATTACATTTCCGTATGTGTGAGTGTCCAAGGGCTGTGTGTGTGATGCAGTTTGCCCATATGTGCCTTAATCTTCTTGTCCAAATTGCAATTCACTAGAACTGTATAACTGAATATAGCAGACCATGTGTCCTGGTTGAAGTACACAAGGCTGGAAATTAATTGTGTCCTTTTGCTATGGTGGTAACACTTCAGCTATATGTTCTGCAAGATTTTATGTTCCTTTGTTCTTGTGTGCTACCTTTTCAAACAGTGAATGACTTCAGTATTTCAAATTCCTATAGTTTTTCATTAATTAATATTATAATTCATCTGAATCAAGGTGCACTTGGCTGTTGTCATATGAGTGTATATTTTCTTTTCAAGGCTGGTAGCAGAATGGAGGCTTTCCCGGGGTGTTGAAGAGCAGACACAAGCTTTCTTTGAAGGATTCAATGAGATTCTATCACAGCAGTACTTACAATACTTTGATGCCAAAGAACTGGAGGTAGACCTTTAAACCTACAATTTGGACGAAAACTTCTGTTCAAGGGAACTGATGAATTGAGGGACAGTTTATTTATTTATTAAATTTATATGCCACCCATCTCACTATTCAAAGTGATTCTGGATAGCTACTGTTGCTACTGTTAAAGGCTAGTGTATTTTAATCTGTGGGCTACCAAATTTTAGCAAAAGTTTTAGTTTACCTTATTACTGCTGGAATGGGGAGAGTATAAGACAACTATTGCAATTAGTTTTAACCAGACAAGATGCAGATTCACTGCCATCACTTTTATTCTCCCATCTCTCAAAAGCAGTTTGAAGCTAATCCATCTTCCTTGAAAAGGACACAGTGATTTCTCCCCTATACAGTGTAAAAATAGCTTTCAAAAATTTCTTCTGATTTATTCCTCACATCCATGGTTTTATTTTGTATTGCGTGGCTGGCTGCCAGATAATTTCTTAAATAAATAGAATAGCTGAAAAGCAATTTAAGTAGTACTTTTTTTTTGCATGTTTTCCTTTTTAAGTACTGTAATAGCAAATTGGATAGACCTTTAGTGGCTGAAAGTTAGAGGGAGAAGGAAAAGACTGAGTTAACCTGAGACAGGGCAGTGCAGAAATCGTCATCATTGTGAAATCTACCTTGCCTCTAGGCTCTCCAGAGCTTCCCCACTTTAAGGAAGAACTAGTATTAAAAGTCACTTGGAATGAACCTGCAGCAGAGCTGGAAATAAATTGATTTGGCTGTATGAGATTTGATCCATAAACAGCATAAGACTCTTTGTTTTGCAGCCTCTTTTCATTTGCGAAAAGAGTTGGCTTAAACCTGTCACCGTGGCTTAAGTGATGTTTTCCCTTGCATTGCAAATCATGGAAAATAAATACGTTAATCAGGTCTTCACTTGTGTTGTGCTTCTCCACCCTCTTCCTCCTCCTCCTCCCCCCCCCCCAGGTACTTTTATGTGGAATGCAAGAGATTGACCTGACTGATTGGCAAAGACATACGATCTACCGGCATTATACCAGAACAAGCAAGCAAATAGTGTGGTTTTGGCAGGTTTGTAATGCTTAAATACACATCGTTTATCTATCCTGTCTGTCTGTCTATTTATTCTATCCTGCTTTATTATTTTTATAAATAATTCATGGTGGCAAACATTCCCCGTACTTCCTTCTCCTCCTATTTTCCCAATAACCCTGTGATGTGTTTATTCCTAAGGCGGGACTAGAACTTAGTTTCTCAGTTTCTGATGTGATAATTTTACTGATGGCTATACTGAGAAAGTAAAACCCACTTCAAATGAATGTTTGAATAATATTCCTCTTAAGCTAAATTATATTGTCTTCACTATTTCCAGATGTGAAGGCAATATTTTTATATTCTTTTATTATGCCATAAATTTAAGATCATGTTATCTGAACATCAGGTAATATGTTTATTCAGACAAACATTTCAAATTTTCTTAGGGTCTAATAATTTTGCTAGTTTTTTTCCTACTGTTCCATTACAAAAAAGTAAAATATCAAGGTGAAAATTTATTATGTACATTTTATCTCTTTTTGAATGTGCATCAGTTGTTAATAGTTGACAGATGCAACTTTTTCATCTAAATAAAAATATAGTATTTTCTTTTTTAAAATTTTGAATTTTTATACATTTTTGCATCAGTCTTGATTCCTGACAAATACATGGATAAGTCCTTATAGCATTTTTTGGAAGTGGTTTACCGTCGCTGCCTTCTTAACACTAAGCGAGAATGACTGGCCCACAGTCACCCAGCTGGCTTCTTTCCTAGGGCAGAACTAGAACTCATGAACTCCTAGTTTTTAGCTCAGTGCCTTTAAGTGCTACTCCTAACTAGATCTCAAATTTTAGATCATAATGAAATTATAGAAATATTTAATACTTCAATGTAAACATTTAAGCTTATAGAAGGCTGCAAATGTATTAAAAATAATTGTTGATTTAAGACAGCTATGGCTGTCAACACTTCATGAATTGGCAGTAGATATTGCAAATTGTTTTAAATGATCTATTTTATTTCAGTTTGTGAAGGAAATAGATAATGAGAAGAGAATGAGATTACTACAGTTTGTTACTGGAACATGTCGATTGCCAGTTGGAGGATTTTCTGACCTCATGGGTAAGCAAAATTATGTGAGCCGGATTAGCATAGTTTGGGCATAAGCTCAAGTCATTGGGCATTCATATATGAATTTGGAAACATTAACATCTGTTTACCAGCTTCCTTTTCACAGATAATAGCTTAACTAATTATCTTTGACAAGAAATGAGCTCCCAGTATAATCATTTTTAAAGTGGGGTACATTGCACATGGTTCATGGATAATAGAGGTGTGAATGAAATGAAAAAATAAGTTTTGCTTCAATTCAAATAGCGCATGCTGGAAATTCTGTTTCATATTAGCCACAGTAAGGGCAAAATAAAATCCAGAATGATTTACCTATTCTGGATTCAGATAAACGAAACCCTGAAACAGTTGTGGATATTCTGACTATATAAAACAGATGACTATTAAATTGGAGCAATAAGTTTTCTGTATTTATTGGCCACTTTAGACTGTACCTAACATGCTGTCTCGTCACTGGGAACTTCCCTCCATGGTCATTTTGGCTTGAGCTGTAGATGAGACTGGACAGCTGCCTGCCACAGCGACAACTGCTTATATTATCAACCAGGCTATTTTTGTACCCAAATTTAGCACTGTTTGGGAAGAGTGCTAGATCTGTGTTGAGAAATAGCCTGACTGATCACAAGGCTGGTGCATTTCAGTACCTGCAGTCTGTCAGTTGGGCAAATTATCAACCTCCCATTAAGGAAGCTACACACATTCATTCATATGAAGTTCAGCTTCCCCACACAAATCTTTACAAAACCACCAACCTGGCCCAGATAGAAATTGGATACTCCATTCGCAAGAAGCAATATCCAGCTAAAATAGAACACGAAGTATTTTTTAATATGTAGATAAGCCACATTCTGGATTCTGTCCAGGGCAAAACATCTAAAATGTATGTCATTCTATGCAAGGAATGGGTTGTGGAAAGAATATTGTGCACATCTTCAAAGGGTAAGTTTTACAGTATTGTTGAACAATTGGCATACCTTACTTTAATGGGGAAAGTATTTTCATTTTACTTGAGCTTCTTAAGGATTGATTTTAAGGACGGTTATTTTTAAGCCTTGATAATTCTGGCAACTTAAGTTATTGCAAAAGAAAGGTTGGGATTTCTCCAGAACAAAGTGCTGAGTATTGTAGGAGAAATAGGAATAGGAAAAAGTATTTACCCTGCCTTACTCTGTATCTTTGCATCATTTCACTCTTTGTTGGCAGTAGAATAACTGAATAAAATCCCATTTCTTCAGCATTTTGAAGAAACATACTTCCTTCAAGTACATACCCCTGTACTATTGGAGGCATGGTTGTTTATGATGCAGAATGAATCACTTTAGAAATATTAGAAGACTGTACTGATCTATTGTGGTTGTGCAGTGCTTCTAAAACACCCAGAAACATGAATACAACATCTATGGCTCATTAAAGCATCCAGAACTGTTTCTGGATCCCAAACATTGCACATTTGTATGGCCCATATTATTTTGTAATTAAATTGACCTTTATCATAATTAACGGCAAACTCTCTATGTTTCCTTATGCAACTCAAAATAATATTTGGTTAGCCAGCCTAATGATGTACAGAAGTAGGTATGTTCTACCTTTGTTCTTTACAAACTTCTACAAAGTCTTTGTATGAGGGATCTGGTACTCCCATGCAGACACAATATGCAAAGTTACTGTTAAGCAAACTCCATATGTAGAGGAGATGAACTTGATATGAAAAACCAAAAAGGATTTTAACACGCTATTATATAGCCCAAATACTGAAGAAAACATGGGAAAGAAACTTAGAATAACTCACTTTGACTAGGAGGGAGAGAAATTTTAAAAAGGTCATGTTCAACTTTGGGTGGCTGATGTTCCAAAAAATTGGCACTATCACAGAGAAGGCCCTCCTATGATCCACTATGTTTTTACTACCTGAGGAAACAAGACCTTGAACAATGATCTGATAAAAATGGGGAAAAACATTTTGGAAAAGCAGTCCCTAATTCAAGTTTGGAGACCACTGTAAAAGGCTTTATAAATGACAAACAGAACTTTCAGTTGGACCAAGGAGATTACCAGCAATTAGTTTAGTGACCAAAGGTATTATACTTCAGTGGTAGGCTTGACTACCAATAGTCTGGCTGTTGCATTCTTACCAGTTGCAGCTTCTGAGTCATCTTTAGATGTAGCCCTGTGTAATGTGTGTTACAGTAGTTGAATTGCATGCTGATGGATATGGATCACTGTCACCAAGACCCCCTGGTTTGTGGAACTGGAAATGAATTTCAGGTGCTATGTAAGTCAACACAAATGGAAGAACTTTACATGGAATTGTTTTAATACATTGTCCATGATGGCACAGCTATTTATCAGAAATTAATATGACTACCACTTAATAATGAAACAAGCACAAAAGATCTTACTACTTACTTCTTAACAAAAAATACCTGATCCTCAGCAGCTTTGATTTTTACTGTATTTACTTAATACAACTTAATATCTCTCATATCTTAATTTTTTAAAAAAAATATTTTAGGGAGTAACGGGCCCCAAAAATTCTGCATTGAAAAAGTTGGTAAAGAAAACTGGTTGCCTAGAAGCCATACATGGTAAGTAATTAGATCACTGTTGTGATTCAAGTTACTATTTCCATTATGTAACAATTAGGGCTACTTTTATATTTTTTTGTAAATAAACAGCTAAAATGTTTTAAATCACACAGTTGCATATCATTGTGGTATTGGCACAAAAGTTAAATTTTTCATTTAGAAATAGGGATATAAAAGTTGTTGGATAATTACACTAAAACTGTTCCTATTTCCTCCTTGTCTACTCAGAAGCAGATCTGAATTACACAGCATATCATTAAAATCATAAATATGTAGTAAAAGAGTTAATTGTATAATATATAGGTAGTTCATATGGTATATAGTTAAGTTCAAGAAATAGACTGAAGTGGATTAATGCACAGTGTAGACATCTGAAAATACATATTAGTATGTTGCTGTAACTCAACATCAAAGAAACAAAAAGGCAGAAAAAGTCATTTGTTGAGCTAATGCTCTTATTTTTCTTCTGCATCATTTTGTTCAAATGTTCAGTGTTATTAAGCTTGCTGCTTATTTTCAGTTTCAACCGCTTGGATTTGCCACCATATAAGAGTTATGAACAGCTAAAGGAAAAGTTATTGTTTGCAATTGAAGAAACGGAAGGATTTGGACAAGAGTAACTTTTAATGGAATTTGGATCAGAAGAACATAAATTCATATAGGGTGTGAGTTCTTCACTGCCTCTGCTAGTTGCACTTCTTACTGTAAACAGGACTTGATCTTCATTTATTTAAACAAATGTTAGTATGTAAGTAAATGGATGTTGCTCTGTCATTTTATTCCTTCTATTTTTAGATTTCTTCCAAGTCTTTACAGAAATCCAAAATGATAAACTATAAATGAAATCTTCCTCGACCAGAGGTTATTGTACTTCTGGAGCTATGTCTTGCATCATGTTTATTAACTGGAGTGCATTTTCTTTTCTTTTCTTTTTTCTTTTCCTTTCCTTCCCTTCCCTTCTCTTCCCTTCCCTTCCCTTTCTTCTCTTTTCTTTTTTTTAAAATGACTCCTTTCTCTTCCTGTTTTAGTAACAAAGTATTGCTGCTGAGGAACTGGGAAGTCCACTGGTAGCTGCAGCATTGCAGCAGACTTTTTCTAACAGCACTTGCTTGCATTCAGATTCTGGCGGTGCTAAAAGTATTTCCATTGCTTGCATTATGTGTTCTTTACCCACTGAGGCTTGACTGTTTCCACTCTTGCAAAACATATCCCAAAGCCATCTCTGTTCAAACAGAGTCGACGGATATGTAGACCTTAATGCACGCATCCATAGCATAGCACTTTTATTTATTTTTACCACTATGATCGCATTCCTCAGGTTATTTCTCCATCTGAAGGTGCCTCTTCAAATTTGCAGGAATTTTAATCCATTTTCAGCTAAGTGAGTACTTAGTTTTGATGATGGTACTTTAATAGTAAATTTGAAAGATAATTCTTTCAGGTGGAAACAACTGGAAATTATTTCCAGTCCTTTTTGTAGGTTGAATTTAAAACTATACAAATGGCCATTAGCTATCAATTCTAGTTCTCCTCTAGATGCGGGAGTATTGCTTCCTATTTCCCAGTAGTGGTCTAACCATTGCAACAAAACTGCCTCATGAATATATCTGGACATGCAATCCTGTGCTTGTGTATTTGTAAGTAAATCTTATTGAACAGAGTGAAACTTACTTCTGAACAAACAGGCATAGAATTCTGTTGTAAGAAACTGAGGCACAAAAATTACATTCCTGCATACTTCCGAATACTGTTTTAAATAATTCATTAACTTTTTTTAGAGGGTGGAAATTGTGTGTTATGATTTTAGACTGTTGATCAGCTCTTATTAACAACTTAGGCAGCACTTGGTTTTAAATCTAATTTCAATTTCAATTATTATATTTTTATATTGTCCATTAAAGCTGACAATAGTAGTTAAACTATACTCCCAAGTTTTTAACAAAAGCACTTGGTTCTTTTGCCCAGCATTGCTACCTTGCATCTTTTCCTCCAAGTTGTTAAAATTCTGTGATCTGCATGCTGCTCTGGAACTCAGTAGAAGAGGTGATGACATTTTCAGAAATCAGTAATGCATGTTGATAATTACATACTTGTGTTGTCCTACTGCGTGAGAAGAGCAGAATCCTTTGAGAACTAGCTAGCATAGTCAAAGATCAAACCAATTGGCCAGTAAGACAAGTGTTACATATCTACCCATCCAGACTCTAAGAATGAATTAATTCAGGGCTATTGAACGCTTATGGGCTTAACCAGTTTTATAACTGACTTTTTTTAGAATTCTCATTGGAAACAATATAAATAGCCCATTGTTCTTCCATTTTCATTTCTAAAAATTATGAAAAGAATTTAATTTTCCTCCCTTTCAGTGTACATTCAAAGGAATATACACAGAATTTTTTCTTACACAAATGATATTTTACTTGGATGGAGAAGGTCATACGTTATTCTGGAGAGAGATCTATCTGTGGCGCTTATCAGAATATCTGAAGTATATATTAAAAATCAAGATTTTGGAGGAGAAAAAGCCTTAGAATTCTTTGCTTATTTGTTTTAATAGCATTTAATTATTGAACATTTACAATTCAGAAATAAAATGGAGGTAACAAATAAGTATGGAATACTGTTGATGCTCTACATAATGTTACATTATTCATCTAGTGACCTAGAAATATTGTTAATGTATAAATATACAAAAGGCTTTCTGCCCTATATTTTTAAAATAAAGGATAGCTCTAATTAAAATAGCTGAGGCCCTAGTTCTATAGGGCATGGCTGTTTAATATTTTTATGGCTCAGATGATTAGTTCAAGAAAAAGCAAATGCTTGTATATATTTTTGCAGTCTGGAGAAGTGTAGCTTATTCATACTTTTAATTTAAATAGCTTTTTGTTTGTCTTTACTGGTGCATTACAAGGGGAAGTGGGGGCTGGATATCCCAAGCACAAAAAGTATTTTAAACAGTCAAAACTGAGAATATTCAACAAACGGAGTCTTGACCATGAAATATTTGTTAAAACATTTATTGTAAGCATTGTGCTAGCAATATTTCTAAAATCAGAATGGAAAATCACTTTTGAGGTCCCTTTGCATTGTAATTTTTAAATTTTGTTCTTATGCCTTGTTATGTTGCAATAATAAAAGTCATTTGAGCAGTTTGAATCTCTTTTCATTGTGGGAACCTGAAGGCTTGTGGAAGTATGGTACTGTTGCTGGGTGGAATGGCTTGAACTGTGACAAGATTTTTTTGCTGCAAAGAGTAGGATTTTTTCATTATAAACTAATTCAAAAGTATGTGGCCAGCAGTCAACAGTTCTTCCACATGAATATAAGAACATAGCAATATCTCTAAAACATTAGTTGTAAAAATTAATTTCTATTATATATGTTTCAGTCTGAATATTCTTTAAGCCTTTTATTTCTGGAAAGATCATGACAGGATACATGAAATGTATATTTCCAATTTTTACTGGGTGAAATTTCATCATCAATTATTTTCATTGTGATGTTTACCAGATCACATTAACACATTCTCCAACAGAATTCAAATTGAAGCTGAAGATTAAATTGAATCTATTTGGTATCTTCAGCTCTTATTTTGAGAAGAAACTGTTCCACATTTCTTTCCCAGAATTGCAAGAGAAATCAGAAGCACTAGATTGTAAAATGCTATACTGCAAGCCCAATATTAAATCGTTGTCAAAGTATAAATTCATATACTCAGGTAATTGTAACAATAAAAATTGTTCAAGAAGTCAAATTTCTAAAAAGTATTTAAAAAAATTATGGTCTCATTCTTTGCATGTTGTGACTTTTTCTTCCTGAAAGTTTCTCTACTGTTCAAAAAGTGACAAATGAGTACATTCAGGGGAGGGTTGGAAACCAAACACTAAAAGGAGTGATTAAAGGATCTGCATATTCAGTCTACGTAAAAGGTGAGTGGGAGACTTGAAGCAGTGAGTTCTTCACCAGAGATTTTCAAAAAGATATGGAATAGGTGTCACCTGGCTCAATAGCAATTTATGAGAGGGACCAAAGTGTTCTTGAAGACCACTATTTTAGTATGAACCAGCAGTGTGCTGCAGCTGCCAAAAAAGCTAATGCAGTCCTAGGTTGCATCAACAGAGGGACAGTTTCAAGATCATGAGAAGTGATGAGTACCACTTTTATACTGCACTGCTAAGACCATATTTGCAATACTGCATCCAATTCTGGTCGTCATGATACAAAAAAGATGTTGAGACCCTAGAAAGAGTGTAGAGAAGAGCAACAAAGATGATAAGGGGTCTGGAGGCTATAAACCATATGATAAATGATTAAGGGAACTAAGTGCCTAGTTTTAACAAAGAGAAGGACTAGGAGTGATCTTCCAGTATGTAAAGGGCTGTCATAGAAAAGAAGGAATCCGACCTACTCTCCAAACTACATAAGGACAGGACAAAAAGTAATGAGTAGAATATTAAAGAGATCCAAACTAGAACTAGGGAGAAGTTTCCTAACAGAACAATTAACCGAACAGCTTTCCCCTGGAAGTTGCAGGTGCTCTATCACTGCAGGTTTTCAAGAAGAGACTGGACAGCCATTTGTCTCAAATGGTAGGGACTCCTGCTTGAGCAGGGGATTGGACTGGAAGACCTTCAAGGCCCCTTCCAACTCTATGCCGTATGTGTCACAGATGCTCTAGTGCAGCTGGCTCAGGAATTCTGGGAGTTGAAGTCCACGAGTCATAAAAGAGCCAAGGTTGACTACCCCTGCTCTAGTGGATTCTGCATTGAGCTCTATAATTTATATTCTATAGATGGGAAGTTCTGAACAGATAGAGAAGTACTTCATAAAGTCTATAGCTGAACTAAGAAACTACTGGATATGACAGCTACTAGTCTGTATTTATTAAAAGATTTTTAAACTTTTAAAACTTACAGAAGAAAAATTACTAACGTATATCAGCATATATCACAATTACATATTACCTCCAGTTCGCCTTGAATGCCAGTGGGCAAACAAAAACAGGAGGTGCTTTTATGCTACTAAACTGCTTTTCACAGGCACTAGTTGGTCACTATAGCAGTGGTTCTCAACCTGTGGGTCGGGACCCCATTTGGGGTCGATCGACCATTTCATGGGGGTTGCCAAGCAAGGCTGTCCGCCATTTTTTTTGTCCGCCATTTTTCCCCCCCTTTTCCAGCAGGTGCCTTACCTCCCTTGGGCTGGGCCAGCTGATGGTCGGCCTGCTCCATCTCTGCCGCTTGCCAGCTACGCCTCGGCCGGCGCAGGGGGTGGAACCACGCATGCATGGTGCTCCCGGGCAGGGAAAGTCCTTGACTTACGACCGGTTGGGTAGTCCTCGACTTACGACCGGTTTGGTCCTCAACTTACGACAGGTTTAGTCCTCGACTTACGACCGGTTGGGGTCGCGGCATTAAAAAGGTTGAGAACCACTGCACTATAGGAACAGAATACTGGATTTCACAGAACCCTGTTTTTCATCCAGTGAGGATGTACTTCTATTGCTGTCATAGTATGAAGATTTGGATTTGAAGCATTTTTAGAAAAAAAATCTCATTGGAACTCCCATTTATAAAGCATCTGTCATGAAAACTGGAGCATTTGTCTCTACTTGAATCCATAGAGGGCAAAAGGAGACTTTCACAGAAGTAATGCATATCTTCTAACCTTGGCAACTTTAAGAACGTGGACTTCAACTCTGCCGGCTGTGGAATTCTGGGAGTTGAAGTCCATACATCTTAAAAGTTGTCACATTTGAGAGAGAGAGGTTCCCTTAGGATGGGCTCCAGCACGAGTCCGAAATCGTGGAAGAATAAACCTCTGGTCTCGGTGACTGACAGATTGGATCCTACAGTATACCTTCCCCTTGACTGACGGAGAGGCGTCCTCAATGTATTTTCTCAACAAGCCATTCTGTCCCAAAGCCATTCAGCTTCACTCCCGGGACTTTGAACCTGGCTCTGCTAGCTATGATTTCAAAACACCATCGAATACATCTGTTTATTCTGCATTTATCGTTTTGCTTTCTCCTTTTATATCAAGCTTTGCCCTGATTAACAGCAAGCATGCCTAACTAACCTTCAATTCTATCTTTGCGGCGTGCCTTTCAAACGACGGCCCCTAACCTCTCCCCTTTGTGAACATTTCGATACAAGGGGGGGGCGCTACGAAAATTATTCTTGATCCCTACCCTTCAGAACCCGCCTTCCGCCTGCGTCGATTGGTTGGATTAGGTCTCAGCCCTAAAACAGTCTGAGAATGGCGCGCAGGCGCGCAGGCTTTCAGGGCTTCGGCTGCGGAATCAGCTGGCGATCCTTGGCTTAAGTCTTTCCTTTCTTTTTTGCAAAATGGTAAGGAAAGGCGGGGGGAGGTCGGTGGATCGGTGTAGTTCACCGTCTTTGCTTCGCCCTTTAAAATTCTGAGTGGGGAGGGAGTGGGATCGAGACTCGGGCAGAGTCTTCCGGGATGCGATGGGATGACCAAGGAAGGGTGAGGACCCCACCACCACCACCACCTTGGGACGCAAGTGTCACCCTTTGCTTCTCTCTATCTTTGCGGCGTGTCTTTCAAACCACGGCTCCCCGATTCCTCAGCCCATAGTCTCGTGGGATGAGGCGAGGCGTGTCTTGTCATTGCTTTGCCCAGCATACAATCGCTTTCCTGTGTTCTGAAATATGCCTTTTAGCTGGCCTTTTCACTTCTGGCTTGCTTACCCAATAATTTAACTATGATTTTCTCAAGCAAGTTTTCCGGTTTGCGCTGTAAATTAAGCACTAGGGCTGTTTTTTCACAGCACACGAGAAAATTGTAATGTGACTGGCTAGTTCGTGATGCATTGTGTCCCAAAAGAGCAGCTGTGATGGGTCCCATGTATATATGTCCAGCTGTCATGTAGGAACTGGTACCCTGTGTAATATGCAGTGATCACCTTTAGTTGACAGCTGAATCTTGTGAATGTGCCAATATAAAATGTAGTTGGGGATGCTTGTGGTCTTGAATGTTGGACAAGTCCAACTGTTGTGTTATTGTGTTGTGTGATCCTAGCCATTATGCTGAGTCATAATATGGATTGTTTATTTGGACCTTACATATGTTCTGTTAATTCAGCAACAGTAGCAAGTGACACAAACTTGTGTGTCTTGGTCAACAGATCAGCCCTTTGATCAGTTTTGTGATCTTTTCTAGCAACATTTCCCACTATAGGCCCCGTTTGCTGAAAAGCAACCAGATCTATATACAGTTCTCCAAGAATGGTTGGTTTGTCAGTTTCTCTTAAAACCAGTACAGACTCTTGTTATCATATCGATATTGCTAATATCAAATTTAAAAAAAAGAGGAACTTGTTGACATAGTTGAGCCTATTATAATGTTTGCAGAAGAAGGTCTCTTCAAAGATTTCTTTGAGAAAGCCAAAACTCAAAGATTTCAGTGAGAATGAATTGTGATCAATATCTATAAATAGTGTTTCCAGAGAAATAAATCCTCACACTATCAGAAAGATATCATGGCACTATTCTGGTTTCCATTATTTAATCATTTATTGTCAGAAAGAAAAAAAAGTTGTTCTAACAGATTCTAATGGAAAACAGTGTCAGCTACAGGAAGTAAAATTCCATGAAAGTAATGGCACAATTAAAAAACATCTTCACATACTACTTATGTAATGTCTTGATTATCTAGTTGAAGTGAAGCATTCTTTTTAGAAGGAGGATATGTTTCCTGTGATATTTTCCCACAGATTTCAGTTGCTCTTATATATGTTCAAAATGACTTAAGCTTCTGTGCCTGCAGAGTCCCAGTGTAGCAGATTTGCTTCTCTTCATCTCTCTGTCCTGGTGCAAGCTAAACTCAATTTTATGCTTGATTCACCACTACATCTTAGCCTGAAGTAGAAAACAGAAACAGGAATCTTATAATGCATTAACAAGCATTGTCTTTAGCTGCATGTTTTCTTATTAAAATGAGTTTATTTCCAAAGTATATATCCTGCTTTTTCAAGTGCATTTATATAATATAGCAACTGGTATGTCCTTCTTTGAACATTTCTGAAGATGTCTTTTTTTTAAATGTTCTTAGCATCCATCCCAAACTTCAGCTCACTCTTTTGCTTTCCAGATACTTTTTCTAATTTGGAGCTACTTTTTCCTTCTGGCCTTCTTTCTTTCCTCTTCCTACATTTGTCCATTTTGGTTTTCAAATCTTCCCCAAGCTTTTTTTGTAGTTGCATGAGTTGGTTCTTCCTTTTTACTTCATTGGAATTGTGGACAATCAATGTTTTTAGTTATTTCCTTTTTTTAAAAAACAAATTCATGTTTACCTTGTTTACCTCTAACTTTTTGTTGAATTATATTTATCATTTGCTCTGAATCTAAATTTGCTTTCTTGAAGTTTAGAGTATGTGTTTGATTATTTTAGCTTTAATTTCTGTAAATATAAAGAATTAAAAGCATTACATTTTATTTTAACCAATGTTTTCTGCTGTTTCTATTTTGTCTCCAAGCTGGGTTCCTGGAGTTGTCTTAATCTGGTTGTTTTTCTCCAGATGTTCTCCAGATCACTACTTGAGATCTTGGGCACTGATGATGTTACCTAATCTCAGAGAACATTAAGAACCCAACCATTCAACCCTGAGCTTTGTATATATATATATATACAGTATATAGTCTCTACTACTGTCTCCTAAGTATAATTTCATCCCTCTAAAGGTTTTTAGGTTTCATCTGTGTCAGCATGTCATTGCCTCTAAAGGAGGGATGCTCCACATGCTGACTTTGCAATTATGTGTTCAAATCAGCATTTAAATATTTGCATTGCATTTTCTAAGATGAATCCTGCAAATCCTTTCTCAGAAAGAAATTATCCCCATATGTGTGTGAAAAGACCCTTATACTCAGAGGGAAACTGAGCAAGCAAGATTTTACCACTATACATATCCTATAGGTGTGAAGCTTTGAGTGCAATTGTTTTTTTAAAAAAAACCTACTAGAAAACTACAGGAAACAAATGTCTGGCATCCAAGGCTTATTTACAAATGATGGGAGGAAAATTATGGGTTTAAGAAAAGCAGGCATTGATATGGCTGTTCCCAAAATAGCTGTGCTTTTGGCTTAGTATTTAAGAAGTGTCTCTTTGAATCCTTTTAGGCTTCTTCTGTATCTATATGGCTTAGCACAGAGTATGATCCAGAAACAAAATTGCACATTTCAAGCTGTTATTTTTTTTCCCCTCCCAGGCTGAGGTAGAGGAAACACTGAAGCGAATCCAGAGTCAAAAGGGAGTCCAAGGGATCATTGTTGTGAATTCAGAAGGTGCTGTGACAGCTAAGTTGATGTGAATGGAATCTGCCCTTTGGTAGCGCATAAGCAGTGTGGTTTGGGATTAGGAAGCACTTGGGGACTCAGACATGCATTATGAAACCAAGGCTGAAATTACATGGCTGTTAGGGAGGAAGTGAATCGCACTGTATCAAAAGCCTTTGACATTATTTTGAGATTGTGCTATCTCTGATTATTAAAATGGAACAGTGTGCATTCATTTAGTATCTTCTTTTAGAAATTGTGTAAAACTTTCTGATTTAAATTTATTTAAAAACATTTATTGAAGTCTTTTCAAACAGCCTCCTCAATACAGTTATAAAGCAGCATTTTAAAATCAGTGTAGTGTACAAACCCAAGCTATGAAAGCAGCCTAATATAAAATAACTATAATAAACTGTAACGTAAGATTGGCTTCTGTTAATTTAAGAGCATATAAACCAAATAAATTATTATTTGATTAAGATAGGTTGCCAAACAGATTTTGCTTAATAAATGTTTATTAAGCAAGAAATATATAGCAAGCAAGGAATCTGGAACATTTAGCTCTTCAAGATCTTTTTAAAATAGCCAACAAGTGATCTATGTGTATACCCTGTGTAGAACTTTAAATATTCTTCCTCCCTGTGATACGTCTACAGTGATAGGTCTACAGTGCATTGCATTGTATGGTTTGGCCCTCGTTAATATAATAAGGCAATTGTGTCTATACATCTTTATTAAAGAAATGCATACTGAATCTGAAAGGAAAGGTTTACATATGT
Organism: Protobothrops mucrosquamatus; assembly: GCF_001527695.2. Classification (NCBI taxonomy): domain Eukaryota; kingdom Metazoa; phylum Chordata; class Lepidosauria; order Squamata; family Viperidae; genus Protobothrops; species Protobothrops mucrosquamatus. The sequence continues at coordinate 880,760 of NW_015386851.1, read as the reverse complement.
ACTTGCTATATGCCACTTGTTTCATAACAGCAATAGGCAAAGTAGATTGGGATTTAAAACTTCTTAAATTAAAAGCTTATTTTAGAAATTTAATATACCATTTCTGACTATTTCAAATAAAACTTATAGTACATACTATCGTTTTGTTCTACCTTTCACTTTTTTTAGGGATAGATTTAGTTGAGGCTGAAAGAGAAAACTTCTCCATACAATCACTCAATCAGTACTGAGCCCTGTTAGCCAATGTGTGCAAAAGGACTATTGACTGCTATCATATTTGTAGAACAGGCATGTATGTTTATCTGTTTATCTCAATTTTTTTGGCCACTGATCTCAGCCTCAGTTTTCTGGGTGCTGAATGGCAATTAAGAACATAAATCAGCAACCAAAGTAAAAACCATCCCATTGGTTCTGTAAGACTGATCTAAATCTTACCAACATATAAAGAGGTTCTTGTTAAATAATCAGTACTAAAAACAGTGCACTGTGTCATGTCTTACATCCTTGGATATTAAGTTGCATAGAGTCATCTGGGAGTTGGGCAGCCTGCAGATCTAATGAACCAAATTAAAAAAAAACACATCTGGGTGTTTGGTTCTACTCTTCATGACACAGGATAATGGAAGTGAATCATGTCTCAATTAAAAGCAATCTTTCTAAATCTCAGATATAAGGTTGTTGCTGTTCATTAGGCTGGAAGGGACTATCAAACTGTTGCCACAGTCAGGCTGATAGTGTGGAAATGGAGGAAATGCAACACCAGTTGTTCCTCTTCCCAGGAATTCTCATTCAATGAAAATCACTCCACCATCATGATACTTTGAGAGGTCATAAAGAATCTCAGAGTAGTAGCAGAGGAATGTATAAGAAAAACAGTGAACAGGAATTCTGTGCGAATTCCAAATTGTTGAGATAAAGCGGTCATATGAAAAAAAAACAGGATTTTATATCAAAACTGTTCAGTAAAAAATGGAGATCTCAGGATTTTCTGATCAAGTAATGTCTTAAATAATTTATCCCGAGAATCCTTTTGCATTCTGCAGGTATCCCCATCAAAAGCACCATGGACAACTCCTCCACAGTACAGTATGCAGGCTTAATGCATAACTTAATAATGAAGGCAAGGGGCACTGTCAGAGACATTGATCCCCAGAACGATCTTACATTCCTGCGGATTCGCTCCAAGAAAAATGAGATCATGGTTGCACCAGGTAAAATTAAAAGGGGGAAAAAGCTCTTTTTGAGCCTCTGGTAGAGTTGTCTCCAAATGTAACAGCAATAGGCAATCTATCTCTGTGCCAGTTTTTCTTATAAGATTCAGATAAGAATGGGTTTTAAATCGGGTCCCCAAACCTTGGTCGACAGTCCGTTCAGAACCGGTCCATGGAAGTGGTGGGCCAGTGCGCTCATACGTGCAACTCCATTTGCAGTGCAGCAGGCGAGTGCACACACATGGATCTCCATTTGCACGAGCAACAGGCACATGTGTCCACCATTTGTGCAAATGGAGCTGTGCGCTCGCACAGAACCATCCCCTTCCCCCTCCACCAATCCTCAAAGCTCGAAAGATTGGGGACTACTGTTCTAAACGTATCAGTCTAACTATGCTTCATTTTAAGAAATAATGATGCAGTAGATTGCTTTTGGCCTGATCTGTTTTAACAACTCTAATGTTTGTAATATGTGAGTGAATTTTCTATGTAGTTTATTGACTTAACTTGTTTCTTTATGTTCAGCCTTTTCTTGTGCCTTTATTTCTTTGGGTTATTATATCGTATTCTCTTTCTGTATTTTGTATAACTGTGCTTCCAAAAAGGAATTGGCATGAGGAATGTGTTTTTATTTATAATCTTTGTTCAGTATTGTTTTTTCCAGCTAGTATAGGTAGTTCCCAACTTACAACCAGTTACTTAGTGACCATTCAAAGTTATGACAGATTTACCTTGGATTCAAAGTTCCAATTGTTGCCTCCCCCTATGGTCACAGGACTGACCCTTGGGCATTTGGCAATCTGGCCACATTCATGGCTGTTTGCAGCATTCTTCAGTCACATGACTGCATTTTATGAAAGTTTTGCTGAAAATCAGCACTTCCATTTTTTAGCAAATCTATGCCCATTGTGAACCATTCTTCGCTTAATGACCTTGGCATTCACTTTATCACTGCCATGTTTGGTCAATGACCCTTACAAAACAGGTCATAAACTCAACTGTCATAAACAGCACTTATGACCATGATAGGCAGGCTCCATTACAGTCGTAAGTCAAGGACTATGTGTACTATATTTGCAAAACCTCATGAAGAAGTCCTTTTCAGCATGTGCCACTAACCAAATTTCTTTGTAACTGATCATGCCTGGAAGGCACATAATCTCTGTCTACAAAGCAGTTGAAATAGTGTAACATGACACAAAAGAGTTATTATGAGTTAACAGTAACAACCAAATATTGAAATATAATTGCTTTATATTTTTGCAGATAAGGACTATTTCCTGATTGTCATTCAGCATCCAACAGAATGAAAACTTCCCCAACTGGCCTGCATTCCTTCTACTTTTTTATATATTTTTATTTAACATTGATAATTATTGTCCATGATAATGTCTGAAAGAGGTTCCTTTCTTAAAATATTAAAGATTTAAGGAGTCTGTTCAAGTTATTCAAGGGTTACCCCATGGAGAAAAAGAAACATGAAATCAAAAAGATAATGAAAGATGGAAGTTTTCTTTAGCAAATTATAACTAAATAACTTTGTTGAAAATACCTTTAGTAATTGTAAATCATTCTTCCTTTTTGTCGTCATTTTATTTTGCACTTGTTTCTTTTAAAGCAAATTAAAATAATCAAGCAAACCTTTGTTGATTTCAATAAAGTTTTTTCATGCTTTTCGAAGTATTTTCCTCAAAATTCATGCCATTGCAATATTTCTCAGTCTATAATATTTGGTGTATCCTTTCAATCACATCCTTCCATTATTGGTGTCAGTAATATGGAAAACAATTTGTTGGTCACTTAATCAACCTATTGTGAAGTAAATCCTTTCTGTACAAGATACATACACCTGCCCTAAAAGCAAAGTGCCTACTGTATCTTTCCAGGTTTATCTTTCAATCAGTGATAATGCTGTACAATCACTAGGTGGCTCCCTCCCCAAACAAGAGGGCTGGCAGCTTTCTAATTTCAGACAAACTAGCAAACCCCGTCCTATAATTTTGCCAACAATTACTAGCAGTACAGGAAAAACAGTGGAAAAATCAAATCTCCTTGAAGTCAAACTTAACTCCTTGTGACTTCACGAACATAGTTTTCTTGAGAAAAGTTCTTAAAAGATTTGTCTCTGACAGCATTTAAAATATTTTTTAAATGTCCAGTGTAGTACAGTCTGGGTGTTTCCTAAAGAATTCCCATTCAAATACTCACCAGTTCCAGCTTGCTTAGCTTTTGACTTGCTGAAGCTTCCTTGGAAAAACAACCTTGATAACCTTTGCAGCTGAAAACTTTGCTAGGTCAATGACTGTCTTTTTCAACAAGGCTAATTCTTTTCCTGGAAGACATAATTCAGCTGTTGAAAAACTGAAGCCAAAATGGTAAATGGCACTGGTTTGATTGAATCGTTTTAAAATGTCCATCTAATCCAGGGGTGTCAAACTGCCGGCCCGCAGGCCAGATGTGTCATGGCGAAACCGCACCCACCCCATTGCCGGCAGTGGAAAAAAAAGTCGCAATACGTCGTGACATGTCACGTGATGTTTCAAATTTGACACCCCTGATCTAATCCATCAGACAAAGTCATAATTGCCACATTTCAAGTTACTACAATAGTCCTTGGTTAGTGACCATAATTGGGACTGGCAAGTTGGTCACTAAGGGGAAATCACATGCCTACAACTTCAATTTTACTAAAGGGTTGGAAATTCAACTTAACTGATATGCAGCACCAATGAGCTGTTGGGCTGACCAGTTGAAAAGACAAAAAAGATTACAGCTTTTATAAACAAGCGGAAAACTAATTATATAAGGCAGTTGAAAGACCTACACATTCCAAGCTCATACACTGGTAGATGTTGTTTATAGGAACTCAGCAAAGATTAATGTTTAATTTCTAAGCTATTAAGTGTTCTTGGCATAGCTACTTAGCCTAACCTACCTCAGGTTCTTAGAATAAAGTGGGGAGTAGCCTTCTCAGTAGCTAGAAGCTATAAATATACTAAGTGCATGTGAGAAGCTTCTCTTCAAATCCTTCTCATCCAGAAGCCTGAACTAGAGTTCCACTTTGTCTTCTAATCACAAATATAAATAACTGTTCCTCAAAACTCATTCTATGTTGAGACCCCAAAGTTGTTTTTCCAAAAGGCAACTGTACTTTCTTGGGCTTTTTCCTTGACAACTTTTTGCTTCTCATCCAAGAAATTTCTTTGGTTCAGACTGAGAATCTCCATAGACATTCTGTGATGAGAATATTCTCCCCATGTTCAATGTCATTTCCTGGGTGTTCGGGCAGGAGAGATATATGGCTAAGCATCAAGATGTTTATCAATGTAGAAACAAAATGTGAGAGCATTTGGATTCTTCTAAGTTTGACTTGGAAGGTCATCTTGGATTTAATTCAGCAAATCTGCAGCATTTTCAGTTAATCGTAACAAAGACAGCCTTATATATCAAATGCATGTGATCCACCAAAGCTTATACATATGTTAATTTATATGTATATAAATATGTTGATTTTTAAGATGACACTTCTGCCAGTTTTTCCAGTTGTGCTGCAGTTGAGTAACATCCAACTGAAACTGTTCAGGACTGGTTCAAAGAGAAGTATTAATTATAATAAATTGCTATTAATTAAACGAATAAACAATGTCGTTTCAGGGATTATTTCTAGATGAACTCCTGGCAATGTTTTTTAATAGGGGTGTGTGTGTGTGTATGTGTGTGCGTGTGCGTGTTGCCCATTATCTGCGGACATCTGCCCTTCATGCATATTCTATAACACCCTCCGGGATTCGGCTTCATTCTTTCTCCTGGGGAAGCGAGTCTGCTGCCCGAGGGCGTCAGCAAGATCGCCGAGGGCAGCCTGGGGCTGAGGCCGGTGCGCCCCTGGCAACGAGGCCGCACTGCAGAAGGGGCGGGATCGCGCGCCTCCCCTTTAAGGAGGTTGTGGGATGAAGTCACCGCTGCGCTGCCACCTTCGGGGATCGGTGTGGCTCAGCTATCTGATCGGGAGCAGGCGGCGGCGGCCGACCGAGGAAGAGGAGGCGCGCGTCGCGGCGTAGCTGCAGTTGCTTTCGGGGGCTCCGGAGACGTCCCCTGCCCTCCCGAAGCGGGGTTATTTGTTTTGTTTTTAGTCTAACGGCGACCTTCTCGTCCGTGCTAAGGCGCGGTGGTCTCGGTAGTGCCCGGTTCCCGGCCGCGATGCCTTCGGACCGGCCTTTCAAGCAGCGGCGGAGCTTTTGTAAGTCCTGGCTGGATTTTTTCCGGGAGGGGGGGGCGGGGAGGGGGGAAAGTCCTAGCTCTCTGGAGAAGGCCCAGCGGCTGGGAAAGAGGCGCAATGGCTGGTGTCCAGGATCATCTCCCAGCCATCCCCGTCCTCTTGGGAAGAGTACCGGAGGGCCGAGTCCTTGGGAGGCCGGGGTCGTTTGGAGACAGGTGCCCAGCGGTGCCGTCGCCGCCGCTGCAAAATTTGGGCTCAGAGGATTCTTGTTTGCTTCTCTATTTTCCCCGGAGATGCTCCATTCCCCCCCCCTTACCACACCCATCCTGGAGGGTTTGGCGACCCGGGTTGGGGGGAAACGCGGCGGGATTTGAAACGAGGGGATACGTGTGTGTGTTCGCCTTCACGGTGCCCTCTCTCCACATTTACCTTCACCCTGTCACTTCGATGGGAAACCCTCGACCAGCGGGGACGTGTCCGATGGGGGACGAGGGGCCTTGTAGTCCTACACATTCAGAGGGCACCTCCTTGGAGAAGACCAGTGGAAAGAAGAATCTGGCCGCCATTTGTTTGCACCTTTTAGACTTCGCTGCTAGCCAAGAAATGTTTTATTTATTTATTTTTGTCAGATCGAAATACATTCGGCCGTGCTTTTAAATAATAATTATCTCCTCGGTTCGGCGCTTTGTCTTGGTTACAAGAATGCACAACGCTGCTTAGCTCTTGCATTTGCTCCTTCGGGGGGGTGGGAAACTGGATGCCTGCCTAGCTTTGTGCGTGCCAGACCCTGATAACAGTAGTATCTTGACATTGTCTCTTGTTTTCACGATTTAGTCTTGGTTGATTTAACCCTGATTTCCACAACTCGGGGTTGAGGTGCCAGTCTACTCCGGGCTGGGTCGTGCAAACCCTCCTCCTTGCTGCAGGTTCACGCCCTTGGAGTAGGGTTGCCAGGTCTGCTTCCAAAAAATAGCGGACAAGCGGGGGGGGGGTTTAAGTAGTAAAAAAAAGTAGACTGTACAGCTTTAGATTACGTACCATTTCATCATAAAGCTTTTGAATAAAAAAAAATGTCCACTATTTTGTGAAAAAAAATAGTGAACATAATGTGAAAAAAGTGGACTGTCCACTCAAATAGTGGACACCTGGCAACCCTACCTTGGAGATGACGAGGGGGGGTACCCAAAATACTGCTTTAGTTGCNTTGAGAAACACTGATGTAGGACCTTGTGTAATGATAACTTGGAGGCAGTCTTCACTGCTATTGTTTTCTTTTCACCGTAAAATAATATATTTTTTAAAAAAAATCAGAAACCATAAGTTCTTGACTTCCCTCCCTTCTAGCCCCCGAGGATCAGAATAAGCAGAGGAAATTATGGTGCGGAATGTGGGTGCAGTTTTGCCTCTATGCAAAGGTAGAATCCTCAAAGCTACTAAGGAGGTTTTAATCCAACTGCCTTAAAACTTGCCTCAGGCGTTGAAAACACATTTTACAGCACTCTTTACACCCTCTTTGAGTATTGGTCATTTTAAACTACAGTAGTAATTTAACTTAGATTTGTATTATTTAGTTTTTAGGTGTTGCCACTGACTTTTGGAGTGACAGTACTTTAAATATAATGCTGACCATCTCTTGGTCTCTCTCTGGACAAGTGCCTGCTCTTTTCTTGGCAAGATTTCTGAAATGGTTTGTCATTGCCTACATCCTAGACGTAGAGCATTTGGCTTGCATGGGCCACACTGAGTGAAGAGGAATTGTCTTGGGCCACAAATAAACTACTGTATATGACATAGTTCATTATATAAATAACAAACTTTACTTTTTTAGTATTTTTTGTATCTTATGGGACCACATTACTAACTGTCCAGGACCACACGTGGCCTGTGAGCAGTGGGTTGGACATGCCTGTCCTTGAGTTTAGATTTTTTGAAAATCTATTTGTTATTAAAAATCAGCGTATGTTTATTTCAAGTACCAAATTTAGAGGTATTGTATGATATCAGAGGTAAAATTTAAACAAGGAGATTTTTATATTCTGTAGCAGTAGAGAATATTGTGCCTTCTAAATGTTTTGAATTGTGGCTTCTTGCATTCTTCAGGGATTATATTTAAAATAATAAAAAGTTCCATTGTAAAGTCTTAACAAATTTATAACCCTATTAGTTTTTCTGGTTCACTGTCCAGGGAAGAGTATTTTACATGTACTTCTATTGTTGGAAAAGATGAAGGAATAATAAAACAAGGAATAATAAAGCAAGAGATCAAAGGAAGAGGAAATGTGTAAAAAATACCTTTAGATAGTGAGCATTCACAATCTAGTTATTGGACATCATCCTATGGGCACTTTGTCACCTGCATTAGGATAAATACTTTGGTCAGTTTAATTCAATGCAAAATAGTTTATAAAGATTTACCGTTAATTGAGATTAGCCATTGTAATTCATTTCTTCATGCCCTGGGGATAGAAGTTGCAATACAGTGTGTAGAGGGTACCAGAGCGCTCTTATGGGTGAATTATAATTGTGTGCCACTGAATTTACATGATTGCAATTGCATTGTTTTGGCATTAAAAGTCCTTTTAATTATTCATTTTATGATCTACTGTATGAATACATTTTGGGGTCCTGAATCTCTAGTACTCAAAGTGTCCTTGAGAGGATTATAATTCATGGGAAAGGAGCTTCATTTATTTCATTCCTACTTTGCATTCTACCCTGGAAACTACTCAAGACACTAGCTTTTTTTCTTGATATTCAGAAGCTTATCTTCCGAGTTGCCCTAGGTAAAATTTATCATTGCAAATAGGCAGATAAGACTTAAAGCATTTTCAGCCTCAAATGTATTATGTGGAATATATTGGTATCATTTGCTTTTCGTAGATGGAGAATTTGGGGCAAGGTGGGATGAATGGAATTGAACTGCTTACCTGATGACATCATGAAATGCAACTGAAAACTGCTTAGGGAAAAGATGCTGCTTGCCTTTTGTTATCTGAGGTCAGGAGCAAAAGAGATACTGCCAATTTGTGACCAGATTCTATGACTGATTGGCGACAGGGCTGATGCTGAACTCTGATGTAAGGCTTCAATTTTGTATAGAGTTGCCACTCTTGGAATTTAGGTTCTGCATTGCTAAAGGCAAGCCACAGCTGAAAATTCATAGTGGCCAAGGAAATTGGGTAGCATTAAGTAGGACACCACAAAGTACAGTTACTTTGTATTTACTTGGACCAGTTGAAGATTTGATCAATTCTCCCATGTTGCTTTACTCCACATAAGCAATTATGTAATCTCATTCTTGATAAAGTTTTATCAAGAAAGTATACTGTATACCTTGCATACTAATTGTTTTGGCCTTTAACCTACTAACACTGTTAATGTTGTAGTCTGCTAAATGCTGTATCCCTATTCATTCATATATTTATATTTATATCCTGCCTTTCGTTCAGAAACTGAAGGCAGCTTATATAGAAAACTCTTATTTTATTAGCATTTCAGAGTCTTGTGACTTTTTAAAAGACAACATACAGTATCTATTATTGCATACGGTTACATATAAGGCTAAATGTATTGGTTTTTCAGAAGCTTTAAAACTGCCACTGCAAGTGTCTGCNAAAAAAGTAGACTGTACAGCTTTAGATTACGTACCATTTCATCATAAAGCTTTTGAATAAAAAAAAATGTCCACTATTTTGTGAAAAAAAATAGTGAACATAATGTGAAAAAAGTGGACTGTCCACTCAAATAGTGGACACCTGGCAACCCTACCTTGGAGATGACGAGGGGGGGTACCCAAAATACTGCTTTAGTTGCTGGTTGCCCAGTCCCGGAAGATCGATTAACTGGAGAGACTCTCAAGCGGCCAGCAGTTCGCTGACTCTTTGTTTAGCTCAGCTCCAAGTTTCCTACTGGGGAGCCAGGGAAGCAAAAAAACGAAGGCAAAGGTAATTAGCAGCCGACGAGGACGTCGTGCCCTGCTGTGATGTAATGCCTGCCAATGGGATTCGGGGAACGTCCCTGCGTCTCGGCGATAGGCTTGGGCTGGAAAAATGGGCCCGGCTTGGAAGAAGCCAAACTGGGGGACGGGGGGGGGGGGAAAGCGAGGTAGGCCTTTAGGAAGAAACGTAGGCTGAAGAGACACTTTGCTCCCCCCCTTCTGGTGGAAAACTTTCTTGGGTCCAACACGGCAGGCGTGGCCTTTCCTGCATTATTGAAAGTCTAGTTGTGTTTATGTTCTTAGTACAGTACTCCCACATCTTGTTGCGTCAAGTACGTAGGACAGTGTTTCTCAACCTTGACAATTTTAAGGCATGTGGACTTCAACTCCCAGAATTCCACAGCCAGCAATGCTGGCTGTGGAATTCTGGGAGTTGAAGTCCACATGCCTTAAAATTGTCAAGGTTGAGAAACACTGATGTAGGACCTTGTGTAATGATAACTTGGAGGCAGTCTTCACTGCTATTGTTTTCTTTTCACCGTAAAATAATATATTTTTTAAAAAAAATCAGAAACCATAAGTTCTTGACTTCCCTCCCTCCCAGCCCCCAAGGATCAGAATAAGCAGAGGAAATTATGCTGCGGAATGTGGGTGCAGTTTTGCCTCTATGCAAAACTAGAATCCTCGAAGCTACCAAGGAGTTTTTAATCCAACTGCCTTAAAACTTGCCTCAGGCGTTGAAAACACATTTTACAGCACTCTTTTACACCCTCTTGAGTATTGGTCATTTTAAACTACAGTAGTAATTTAACTTAGATTTGTATTATTTAGTTTTTAGGTGCTGCCACTGACTTTTGGAGTGACAGTGCTTTAAATATGATGCTGACCATCTCTTGGTCTCTCTCTGGACAAGTGCCTGCTCTTTTCTTGGCAAGATTTCTGAAATGGTTTGTCATTGCCTACATCCTAGAGCACCGGTTCTCAACCTATGGGTCGCGACCCCATTAGGGGTCGATCGACCATTTCATGGGGGTCGCCAAGCAAGGCTGTCCGCCATTTTTTTTTGTCCGCCATTTTTTTTGTCCGCCATTTTTTTCCCCTTTTCCGGCGGGTGCCTTACCTCCCTTGGGCTGGGCCAGCTGGTGGTCGGCCTGCTCCGTCTCTGCCGCTTGCCAGCTACGCCTTGGCCGGCGCAGGGGGTGCAACCATGCATGCGCGGCACTCCCGGGCAGGGGTAGTCCTCGACTTACGACCGGTTGGGTAGTCCTCGACTTACGACCGGTTTAGTCCTCGACTTACGACCGGTTTAGTCCTCGACTTACGACCGGTTGGGGGTCGCGGCATTAAAAAGGTTGAGAACCACTGTCCTAGAGCATGTCCAACCTTTTGGCTTGCATGGCCCACATTGAGTGAAGAGGAATTGTCTTGGGCCACAAATAAACTACTGTATATGACATAATTCATTATATAAATAACAAACTTTACTTTTTTAGTATTTTTTGTATCTTATGGGACCACATTACTAACTGTCCAGGGCCATACGTGGCCTGTGAGCAGTGGGTTGGACATGCCTGTCCTTGAGTTTAGAAAAATTAGAATATCACCCAGCTGACCTTTTGCTTAAGGCAAGACTTAACCACTACACCAAATTGGCCTTCATTCTCTTGATCATAGCTACCTATAATTTCTGATTTGTAAAGAAAGACTGCTAGTAATCCTTAAGAACATAATATAGACCTGGATTCAAGTGTTTAAGAGCAGGCCTTGTAACTGAATATGTATGCAGCACACATTAAATCTTTCTTGCAGTTGAATCCTCCTCCTCTCTCCAGGTTAAATGATTTTGACTCTTATTTCCAATTCTCTGATTTTTTCCCCCAAACATTCTATTTTGGCCATCAGGTGGTATGAAGGCTGACCAAAAGAAAATACATTATATACAATAAGAATGCACACTTGATTGTTTTTTCCCCTGAGCATAGGATTTATGCAGTAGGGAGGTGGGATTTTTTTAGAAGTTGCCCCTTAAGGGTCTTACTGAGATAAAGTGGAATGCTGCAAGAGATTACTGATTGTATGTTTTCATCTTTGGGAGATGAATAGATTTGTGAGAGTTTGCAACAATATTTATCAGCTTTGCATTTAATAAAAAATGCCAGTGAGTAATAAAGAGTTTTCTTGTATTTTGAATTCTAGATTATCACTATGTTTGTGTAGGACAAAGCAGCCATCTGTGTCCTCTACTGCAGAGGTCCCCAACCCCCAGTCCATGGACCAGTACTGGGCCGCGGCATGCAAGCAACGGGCTGCACAGACAGGCAAAGCCCCATCCGCAGGATACAGGCAGCACACAAAACCAGCCCCCCTCCGGTCCGTGGAAAAATCTCTCCACGGAACTGGTCCCTGGTGCCCAAAAGGTTGGGGACCTCTGCTCTATTGCTATACAGTATTGTTGTTTCTGTTTTTGTTCTAACTCTCCTTTGTGACACTTCCAATCCAGCTCAATAAGAGTTTTCACAGCTGGTTGATAGGCTTAGGTCTATTGTCTTTTTTTTTTAATTTTCCATTACATCAACCCCCCCTTTTTTTGAAAATCTATTTGTTATTAAAAATCAGCATATGTTTATTTCAAGTACCAAATTTAGAGGTATTGTATGATATCAGAGGTAAAATTTAAACAAGGAGATTTTTATATTCTGTAGCAGTAGAGAATATTGTGCCTTCTAAATGTTTTGAATTGTGGCTTCTTGCATTCTTCATGGGATTATATTTAAAATAATAAAAAGTTCCATTGTAAAGTCTTAACAAATTTATAACCCTATTAGTTTTTCTGGTTCACTGTCCAGGGAAGAGTATTTTACATGTACTTCTATTGTTGGAAAAGATGAAGGAATAATAAAACAAGGAATAATAAAGCAAGAGATCAAAGGAAGAGGAAATGTGTAAAAATTACCTTTAGATAGTGAGCATTCACAATCTAGTTATTGGACATCATTCTATGGGCACTTTGTCACCTGTATTAGGATAAATACTTTGGTCAGTTTAATTCAATGCAAAATAGTTTATAAAGATTTACCGTTAATTGAGATTAGCCATTGTAATTCATTTCTTCATGCCCTGGGGATAGAAGTTGCAATACAGTGTATAGAGGGTACCAGAGCGCCCTTATGGGTGAATTATAACTGTGTGCCACTGAATTTACATGGTTGTAATTGCATTGTTTTGGCATTAAAAGTCCTTTTAATTATTCATTTTATGATGTACTGTATGAATACATTTTGGGGTCCTAAATCTCTAGTATTCAAAGTGTCGAGAGGATTATAATTCATGGGAAAGGAGCTTCATTTATTTCATTCCTACTTTGCATTCTACCCTGGAAACTACTCAAGACACTAGCTTTTTTTCTTGATATTCAGAAGCTTATCTTCCAAGTTGCCCTAGGTAAAATTTATCATTGCAAATAGGCAGATAAGACTTAAAGCATTTTCAGCCTCAAATGTATTATGTGGAATATATTGGTATCATTTGCTTTTCGTAGATGGAGAATTTGGGGCAAGGAGGGATGAATGGAATTGAACTGCTTACCTGATGACATCATGAAATACAACTGAAAACTGCTTAGGGAAAAGATGCTGCTTGCCTTTTGTTATCTGAGGTCAGGAGCAAAAGAGATACTGCCAATTTGTGACCAGATTGTATGACTGATTGGCGACAGGGCTAATGCTGAACTCTGATGTAAGGCTTCAATTTTGTATAGAGTTGCCACTCTTGGAATTTAGGTTCTGCATTGCTAAAGGCAAGCCACAGCTGAAAATTCATAGTGGCCAAGGAAATTGGGTAGCATTAAGTAGGACACCACAAAGTACAGTTACTTTGTATTTACTTGGACCAGTTGAAGATTTGATCAATTATCCCATGTTGCTTTACTCCACATAAGCAATTATGTAATCTCATTCTTGATAAAGTTTTATCAAGAAAGTATACTGTATACCTTGCATACTAATTGTTTTGGCCTTTAACCTACTAACACTGTTAATGTTGTAGTCTGCTAAATGCTGTATCCCTATTCATCGTATATAAATATAAATATAGGACGGAAAGCAAGTCTTTGACTTCCGTCGAATATATCTTTTGAGAATAAAATAATCGTAAAGTCTCAGAACACTGAAAAATTTTCTGTTGTATGTCATAGATAATAACGTATGCCAATGTATATTCCGATTTACATAACCAAAAAGTCTTCGAAATTTTGACGGTGACGTTCACAGACGAACCTTGACATCCTCTAGAATCCAGATATGCAGACTTAAACCTGCAGAATTCCCAGCTGTGTCAGTGCAGGCTGGGAAATATTAATTATCGACATCCTCACATCTTGAGTGCCTAGGTTGGGAGGGAGAGTTTCTTCTATATAGAGAAGATACACTCAAGGAAATCTGTTTTGCTCTCCTGTTGTGGGCTGTGCTCTTTATAACCCTGACCCTTCCACATGCCACGACTGTGAGTGCACCTCAGTTTGTTGTTGTTACCCTCTGACTCACCCCAACATTGACAAATACTCTGTATCAAGAGTGAATAACAAATCCAGAGAAAACACGTGCCATGCCCTGTGCTGATTTTCCTCACCATTTCGGTTTCTACTGCCCTCTATGGAGCAGTGGACCTCCTTGAGAAAAAAAAATAACAGGCTTTCTCCCAGCTGGGTTTGCTTGCAGCAATTGCTTGGATGCCACTGGGTGGAGTAGGCCGATGGTGCTTGGTCTGCCTCCAGTTACTGGCCCTGACTGTCCCAGCTCAAAAGCAAAACAGGATGAAAATAGCTCAAAAGCAGCAGGGGGGTGGGATGCGAGCGCAGGCAGCTGCAACTGTTGAGTGCCTTTCAGTTTATTTTCCATATATCTTTTTTTGCTTCCTCAACTGACTGGCTTTCTCTGTTTTCTGGGAATAAAGGCAGAGGGAAAGAGGGTCAGACAGAGAGCTGTATAGAGCCACAATTATGAGCAAGGGGGAAAGGGGGGGAGATCTTTAAGAAGCTGTAATATTCATTAAAGGAAATGCCTCTGGATCAAGTGTCCTCTGGGCTTCAGCATTTTTCAGGATGCAAAATTTGTAGCATTAGACTAGCCCAGGGGTAGGCAACCTTGGCTCTTTTATGACTCGCAGACTTCAGCTATGCTGACTCAGGAATTCTGGGAGTTGAAGTCCGCGAGTCATAAAAGAGCCAAGGTTGCCTACCCCTGGACTAGCCTGAACAGAATAAGCCTGGCTGTGACATAACTGAATGTTTACAAAATGCTTGAAAAACACTCTTACCTGCCCTTAGGAGCACTGCATTTAAAACTTGTTGACAATGAGTTTCTAGAAAGAATTGCCATTTTTTAAAAAAGTGCCTTTTAGTATTTTGTATCATTGCTTTCATCAGTTACTTTTTAAACTCAATCAGATGCGTTTTTTCATATTTTTGTGATTTTTTAAAATACATAAATAGGAGTTGTTTATTTAAATGTAGTCTGGCTTGATTTGAGGGTGGGGCATTGGTCAGATTTTCATTGTTCTTGTAATTCAGAAATATTGCTGACATTTGTTTTTGATGTCTAGAAGAGAGTCCCCAGGGTGGCATCTTTCCTTTTCGTAATGTCACATGGCAACCACTGTCTGTGAAATGCTTTAGAAAACTTCAAATGAAAGCATTTCCTTGATGGAAACACAACCATGCACACTTGACCCCCAAAATAAAAAAAAATGAAGCAAAAAACACCTTCCTTCTTCCTTCCTTCCTTCTTTCTTTCTTTCTTTCTTTCTTTCTTTCTTTCTTTCTTTCTTTCTTTCTTTCTTTCCCCCCCTCTCTCTCTGTCCCCCTTTCTTCCTTCTTTTGGCTTCCAAATCCAGGTTGTGGTCAGTCACAATGATTTACAGAAGTCTGGATGCAACAGTACTGTATATGCATTGCTGTATCCAGGATTACAGATCAAGTAAATATTATTATAGGAAAAATGTGGGAAGCCTGAAGTATTTTCAAAACTCAAGGTCTAGTGGTCTTTATGGCTAGATTAGCACAATACACTGAACTAAACTAAAATCAATCATCCAGCATGTTTAGGGGATCTACTGTAGATGTTGCCTTACCTTGTTACAAGATCACAGTAATCTTGTTTGTGAATTAAGGTTTAGCTTGTGCAGTAAATAAAGTCACTGAGTAATAAGCTTTGGGGCACACTAGTACTATCCATTTATAAAATATTTCAGTAGACATCAGACATTCTGATTTGTTATTAAATTAGTCCTTCACAAATGCAGTCAGTCTTAATGTATGTTAACTTTCTAATACAATTCAGCCTGACACCTCCATATGTGTTTCCTCCCTTTGACTTGCTTTACAAAGCAAGTTTAGCATTTGTAAGCATTCTCCTACCATATATACCTGACTTTCAAGAATGTGCCAATTTTCCTCTTAAAACCAGGTATAACAATGCCTATCAAGTTAGGTGGTACATTCTCTAAGTCAGCCTATGATGGGGTCACTTTGGATTTTATTATATTTTATTTACTAGACTACGATATACTAGGAAATAAAGCCCATTCAGCTTCGTTTGTGGCAGCTGGCAGAATCCAACATGGCTGCTTTCAACTTACTGTCAGACCCTCATTTATAGGCTGTTGGTACACATGAGTAAGCATTTGCCCTAACAAATATATGACTCAGTTATGTCCAGTACTTACTTATATGTGCATATGCACTATTGAACATATAGAAATTATGGACAGAACAATGGTTGTACCCCATTCCCCTTTCCAGATCTTCAATTGTGTGCATAGCTGGATATCTGCAGAGCATTTCCTTATCCATTATGTTTATATCTACACACCAATTCTCTCTCTTTTTCAGAACTTTTATACAATCAGTTGGCAGAGATTTTGAGAGAGAACACAGGTTTCCAAGATATCCTACCCCCAACCTGGTGTTATCTTGGCTTACTAACAGGTCACTGTGTTCCTTTAGGAACTATGAGCATCAGATAAAATTATCTACTCTGCTTTTTTCCTGATGCTAGCTGTGGGCTGAGAACCTAGGATAGCTCTGTTCTTGCTAATAGTTGTTGACATTTCAATTTCTCTTCTCCCCTTGAACATGTGAGCAAATTGGAGGCTGACATTGCTTGTCTCATGATAAGTGATCATGAAACTAGAGCTTTCCAAATGCCTTTGACTAGAGTACTTCTTGGAAACCACAAATGTTATGACAAAAAGAACTTCATCAGCAAAATCTCATTGTTTTCACCTATATTTTTTTATAAGTCTACATAGTAGTGATCTAAAGCTACTTAAAAGCAAGCTGAGTAAGCCTGGGAATAAAATAAGCTTTTCTCAGATTTGGACTTAATTTTCTTATTGGAAACCTTAACAGAAATATGCTCTCCCTGTTAACCAGTAGTAAACTCCAGTCTTGAGGCTACATAATCAGATTTAATAAATCACAACCTCATTCTCAAATGTAAAAATGTTGGCTTCATTGCAGGATGATCTTTATACATCACTAAATTAACTAATAAATAGTTTCTTCTGTTTTTTGTTGGTCAAAGAATCTGTGAATCTTGATAGGATGAAAACAGTTTTTATCATTTGATCGTTCCAAAACGAAGGATTTATAAACATTTTATTACTACTATTGCTTTGGTAAGTCCTTATTGTTAGTGTCAAGAGTCAAACTGCAGATCTGACAGCTCCCTAACATATTATCTCACAATATAAAGTGGTAGAAAGGCCTCCATAATTGTCTCTTTTTTCTTGATTTCCATTTGTTTAAAAAAGAAAAATTTGCCTAAGGAAAAGTTTATGAAACTTAAATCTGCAATTATTGTTTACAACTTCAGTTCACTAATACAGTAAAAGTATTCCCCCCCCTCTCTCATCTATCTATCTATCTATCATCTATCTATCTATCTATCTATCTATCTATCTATCTATCTATCTATCTATCTATCTATCTATCTATCTATCTATCTATCTATCAAACTATCAAACTATCTAACTATCTCTATTTATCTATTTATCATCTATCATAACTAACAGAGCTGCTATTGTTCTTATACTTTATAATAAACATTAGAGAACCCACACGATGGTCACAGGTAAATATATTTCTAGTAGACATGTTAAAAATCAGTGATTTGATTCTGGAACATGACTAGCCACTTCCTGTTCTGGGTAATACAGTTGAGTAAAGGCAGAAGCCAATTCTTAGAATGTGTAGAATGGGCTGTTCTAGGTGAAGACACTCCCAGAATCAGATTAGGCACATGTCTGTCTTTTAGGCAGCTTCCAAGCAATGACTCATAAATTCCAAAGGCTCTTTGGAAGCATCTGAGGCAATCAATTGTATGTTAAGATGGTAAATAAGTAATTTAATATTAATATTTACAGACAGGATATCAACTTTTAAATCATACTACATTAGATACTAGAAATGTGTGCTTCTAGGAATTCCTAGTTCTGTTTTCTAATTGTTGATTGGGAGCCATCAGGAGTTTGATCAAAGATGGGCAACTATATAAACGTTTTAAATAAACAAACTGTAGAGTCCTTGGTACTCTCTGGGCTTGGTTGTTTTCTTGCAAATGTGGCAACATCAGACTTGTTTGTCATCAAACAAACTGCATTTCTTTCCCTGTTGCATGTGAAATGAGCAACCTACCTGGTTGCTTAGAATATTTGTTTCAATAATTAATATGTTTGCAATCTAGATGTTACTGTAATATTCATATTGCATTTGTGCTAATTAGCACATATGTGCTAGTTACTCCTTCCCCATGTTAACATCTTTTTTAAAATCGGCATCCTTCTCTGGTACCAAAATATAAGGTTCACAAGAAAGTCTGAAGCCAGTTCTAACTTTGTTCTTCAATAAGTTTTATAATAATTTACAATTTACAATAATTCATATTGTGGAAAAAAGGAAGATCCAGCATTTAATACTTGCACTAACCAAATAACTTGGCTAGCCTTCAGTTAAGTGCTTGAATGTATTTAAGATTTCAAATTTATTTTAATCTCACTACTTTGGCTATAAATATTGTGCTGGCTAATGCTAATTGCATCTCACCCAGCCCAGCCCCTTTTTTTAAGATAGCTTCTTGCAAAAATATTCTATTCACGTGATCCTTTGGGAGTAAACAAGCCACCTACAAGTCCTTAACATTGGCTTGTTGATCATGAGTTAAGGTGATGGCATTGTTTTGCTTCCTGGAAATGAAACTGTTCTTGCATGTGAACAAGTAGAACAGTATCTGACACTGAGCAAAGTTAATAAGTTATCTTCACTGCTGTTAATAATGAAATTTCATGTAAACATAGCTTTGAGCTCTCTGCTTTCTATCAGCTCTCCCAGGAAATAAGGTAACCAGAGTCCCTTTATTATAGGTGATAGTTTTTGTTTTGTTAGCATTGGCCTTTCTGTACTCCCCAGACCTTTGCCTAGCCTACAGTATTGTATTTCTAGACCTTGTCAGTCAGGTGCTATCCTCTTAGTAGAATCTTATTTATTACCTCTAAAAACTAGCTTAACCAGAAATACGTTTTGCAACAAAACAGAAAATAGAAGTCATTTTTACTGTGTAAGTTCATTGACAATGACATTCCTCGTCCTGGTTCAGGGGGCTGAGTCAAATGATCACATATGAAATATACACAAATATATATGCGATTTAGGAATTTTAACAAACAAATAGGCTTCAAGAGCTGAAAACGAATTTGGTCAAAATAAGTTAGTGTTCCTATTTTGCAGAATTAGAAATCCTTGGAGATCTGCTGAAAAGAGTTCAATAGATCTGAGATAGTAGATCATATCTTACTTTCTGCTTACTTCTGAGGTATAAGACTGAAAGATAGGAAAATTAAGAACAAGACTACTTTTGGGTATTGTGGTCCACAAACCCTCCAGAAGGGACAAGATTGAAAATAGTACATTTTTATTGTTTGCTTGATTCATTTTTCAAGACTTACAGAGTAGTATAGTACCCATAGCATCCTTTTAAATAAGGCAAAACAAAAACTAAAAAAAAAATGGGCCTGTTCCTGTGTTTTGTGCTGATAGAAGCTGCATATAAAGCTCTCTTTTTGGAACAAGACAGGCTGCATAATCCTTAAAATACATAATCTGATATTAAAATTATTGCTGCTCAAGTAAATATCTGAACAGAAGGCAGGCCCTAATTCAATTTACATTGCACAATGTCAGATGCTTCAAGAACAGGTGGGCATTATTGCAGAATTTTGTTTCTACCTTTCTTGGTAGATTAAAAGGTATTGGGTACATTGTATATAAGGTACAAATCAAGTGGCCTAGTGGCGAAGACACTTGCCCTCCCACTTGTGAGATTGAGAGTTTAATCCTAGGTAGTTGCAGATGTTTCTCTCCCAGGGCACAAAGAAAAAAACATTTGCTGTGAACTCTGCATTAGGTGTTAGGAAGGGCATCTGGCTAGTAAACGCTGAGCTCCATCTAGTCTCCCTGACTGCACAGAATTAAGGAATTACAGAGTTATAAAAAGGGAGTTATTTTTTTATTGTGAGGTGCAAATGGGGAGGGAATAATAAATTCACATCCTTGGTGAACAGTTCAAGAGGGCTTGTATTCAGATGGCTTAAACAATTGAACAATGCTGTTATGGGAATACTAAATATTCTTCTTTATAAATATTACTATATTTGGATTGGTATGATTCATGATTTTTCTAGTTAAAAAAAACTGCTTAGATTCACCACTCCCTCTTCCATATTTTTTCTGAGGTTTACAGACCTGTTCAATATACAGTAGGCTAGAAAATTATTTCAATTTCTTAAAATCAATTATGCTTCACTTTCACAGCGGATCGTTGTAAAGAGGTACAGCAGATCCGCGAACAGCATCCAAACAAAATTCCAGTAAGTAAAGAAGATTATCTATGCTTTTAAATCAATTTATATAAATCCATGAAACATAATAGGTGTCTTGTAGGTCATATGCCAGGATCATGAAACATTTTCCTGTTTTTTCCACGCTGAACAGTTGATTGTATATATTGCTCAGTTTAGGGAGTAGTTTTATAAAAGTTATTTTCTTTTTAACTGAGACTTTCTGCAAACCTGTTCAATTAGAGTCACAGTACAATTGAATTCAGGCTTTGGGGACAGAAGAATGTTACCCCTGCAAGTCCCTGAAATATCTTGCAGTGATTGGGATGGTGTCAAGCTATGACATTTGTCTCCTCTTACCAATACATATCTCATGCCAAGTTAAGAAGGAAAAGGAAGATGTTGCTTTTGGCCAGTCTCCTAATGGGAGTAAGAGGTTTAGGCCAACTTTACTAACTCCTGTAATAAATCAACTCTTGTGATGATAGGGAGAAAAAAGTAAAGCTGCCATCTATTTATTACATGAGATGAACAGAAATGTTTGGCTCTCTTAAGCCTCGTCACCATGTTCTCTTGCGTCATATTTAATTTTTCTTTTGAGTACATCCCTCCAAAAATTGTCTTTGGGACTGAAATTTTTATTGCATTATTATTCATATGTGAATATTGCATTGCTATAGTAATAACTGATTATGTGAAAGGAAATATAGTGTTTTGCTTATTACATTATGTTAATATATAAACATGCTGGAAAGCACTAGATCTGCATTGTAGAGGCTTGCCACTAATTATCCTCTCTTTTTTTCTTATTTTCCTTTATCCTTCTTAGGTAATCAAATTATTTAAGCTCCTCTTTCTTTTTTCACTAGTCATACCCCAAAAGGCAGAAAATTTCACAGGCAGGTTCTGCATTTTTTATTAATCAATAATTCAATTACGGGAATATTAATCAAAAACTTGGTCATATCAATATTGCACAGATATCATGTAGAATGTGAGTCAAAATAAACATCCCAGACTCATTTCTGGGCAAAAAGGGAAAAAGAAATTAATTTAAAGAGATTGTCATCTGGATATTTAATTTTAATGCTATGCCTTAGTTTAAAATTGATGATGAAATAATTAAATGTAATGATGAAATTCTCTGTATCAATTACATGTTGAATATAGCATTTGTGTTTCAGCCAATATATTAGATAGGCGGGCCTTCGTTAATAGTACAAATCCTTCCCCCCAAAATTGCTTGGGAATATACAGTAGCTCTTCTCTCAAACGGTTCAAATAATCCCCCCCCCCAAGCTCTCACATACTTCAGAAGCTGTTTCTGGCTGTCTTTGAAGTGCAGAGCTAAAGGGCTGTTCATGCTCATGCATGTACAGTAGAGATAGCTGGGAGCAGTTTTGAAACAGCTGTGCCAACTTAAAAAAAGATGCACCTGCTTTAACAATTCAAAAAGAGATACTGTTCAATCTGAAAGCCGTCTTTCAAAAAATTTGTCAGCCTTATTGGACAAGTGGTAACTGGTTCATAAATTATTATAGAAGTATGCTTGTTTATTTATTTATTTATTTACTTACTTACTTACCTACCTATTTATTTATTTATTCTCACCGTTATTATTTTTTATAAATAACCCATAGCTGCGAACACACCTAATACCCCTTCCTCCTCCTATTTTCCCCAAACAACAACCCTGTGAAGTGGATTGGGCTGAGAAAGAGTAACTGTCCCAAAGTCACCCATTTGGCTTTCATGTCTAAGCTGGGACTAGAACTCACAGTCTTCCAGTTTCTAGTGTGATGCTTTAACCCCTAGAACTACTGGCTCTTTTCTTTATTTTTGCCACTCATTTTCAGTACACTGTTTATATGTTTTATAATTTTAAATATATAAATATATGATTTAATTGTAAGCTGCTTTTAGTGTACCATGGGCAGTATGCAGTGGTACCTCAGTACTCGTCGGTAAGTCATTCTGGAAGAGACGACAAATACTAAAACTGATGAGTACCAAGAAAACCGTATGACCTACCATGTGATCCACTGTTTTGGCCAGAAGAAATAGCGAGTTACGAGGCAGCCAATGTCAGCAAGTTCTTCCTTGCACGTTGACTGCCAGGAGAAAAATGAGTGGATAGGACAAGCTTTCTGCTTCAAAATTCATTAAATACCGAAGTTGATGAGCTTGGAAGCAGTTGAATGGCAAGATATGACTGTACCAGTTAGGAAAAATAAAATAAATAAAATCTCCAAACAACATGATTTATGTTCGGGCTGAATCATGGTCCGCATATCAGGCATTAGAGCAGGGGTTCTCAACCGTGGCAACTTTAAGACTTGTGGACTTCAACTCCCAGAATTCCTCAGCCAGCAAAGCTGGCTGAGGAATTCTGGGAGTTGAAGTCCACAAGTCTTAAAGTTGCCAAGGTTGAGAACCCCTGCATTAGAGTTTACTGATTTAGCACTCGGTTTAACTGTTTTGAAATAGTTTTAATGCTTTACCTCTTTAAGTGATTTAAAACACATTAACACATTTCAAACATGTCTCTCTCACTGTAACCCTTAGCATTCCTATCAACCTCTCCAATGCAAGATGAATAGGAAAAGCTAAATTTATGCCTTTGTTAAAACTTGAATTGCTCTGTCTGAATGCATCCCTGGAGCATCTACTTCACTACCTTACAACCAGCTGATAGAGCCAGCTTTATCCAATTTCTTTTCTTCCAATTTAGATAAAGAATACGTTATAAGCATAGGCAATGCTGGGGAGAGACAAGCAAGAGGGCAAGGAGGGGAAAATGAGTTGCACAATGATACCATCGTCTGATACTAAGAAGCTGACTTCCAAGCAAAAAAGCAATGAAAATTTCTGGAAAATAAAATAGGCTAAGGACCTCTAGTACTATTTGTAGGATTTTAGATCCTGATTCAAGAGCAGATATGCTGGTGCTAAACATTTATGAGAGAATTCAGGATGAGATCCTTTTCAGCAGCTGATCTATCATACGTTTGCTGTCTTAAGTTCTGTCCAAGTGTCAGATGTCATATATCTGATACTGAATCCAAGAAACCTGCCAATTTACATGTGAATCAGATGTGGAAAAACTTGGGGGGAAATAGGTAAAAGTTTTTCCTGCTTCTGTTTAAAATATTAGTCAAATTGTGCCATTTTTATTAGTAATGGTAGAAGTAATAGTAAACAAAGTAAACAAACTTCTGTCCTGGAGAAGGGAAAGGAGGTGAACACTGTTAGTATAATTCTAGTCCAGCTTTCTTGCTAGCAAATAAACTAAAGACTGGGAATTCGTTTTTAAGATTTTCTGGATGCTAAAGTTGATATCAAATTCACAGTTCCAGAGGAGGTGACACCAAAGCTTCTGCTGTACTTTAATCTTCTTTAATTCCTGAAGTGATTCAGCACTATCATTTCTCTCTCCAAAGCTGTTTTCTCCTTCTCTATATTAATTTTAGTTTCCCCACTTGCCAATTCCTTTGTTCCTGCAGTGTCTCATGACCTAAATATATGTTGGTGGATGTTGATTTTAGAAGAATTACAGACATCTTATGCTGCCTAAAATGAGCAATGGGGGGGCATAGGGGGAAAAGATATTTTAAAAACATCATAAATTCAAAATATGTCTTTTGCAGGCCTTTAAAGTCATTCACATAGTTTTTAGTTTTTTAATTGCTTGAAAGAAATACAGTATATCTACTTTAAGTATAAAAAAGGAATAAAAATAACTGTTCTTATTCAGTTTTGCACATTTCTGGGGCGGACAATTCACAAACATCAAAATACAAACACAGAGGACTAAAGGTTAACCCTGTTGAGTCAAGTTGTAGCTGCTTATAGCAGGGACCTCTCTGGCTACAAGCCACATATGCATAAAACTCAGTGGATCCTTTTTTTTTTTGGCCCTACGATTTGTTGCTATGTATTTTTTTCTGTTTTGGACCATAGGGGGCAAAGGATGGGGTCTCACACTTTCATACTTTGGTTCTACTTCAGAGTACATATTCCGTGGTTTCTTTTGAGAAAAGAGCAACATCATGCAGCAATATGTTGCTGCTGCTGCTGCTGCTGCTGCTGCTGCTGCTGCTACTACTACTACTACTACTACTACTACTACTACTACTACTACTAATAATAATAATAATAATAATAATAATAATAATAATAATAATAATAAAGTTGGAAGGGACCTTGGAGGTCTTCTAGTCCAACCCCTGCTCAGGCAGGAAACCCTATACCCATGCTGGCGAATCTATGGTATGCGTGCCACAGGCGGCACACAGAGCCCTCTCTGTGGGTACGCGCGTTATCGCCCGAGGCCTAGGCCTTCAGTCCCGTCCATGAGCAACCTGCATCAATACCCGCGCAGGGTAAGGTTGCCGCGCCCGCCTCTCCAAGCATTCATTTACTAACCTGCCTTTCAGCTGCATTCCGTTTCTCTGTTCGCTTCTCAGCCTTCGCCGTGTTTATGGGACTCAGTAAAAAAAAAAAGTTCCACCAGACTTTCTAACTTCTCGCAAGATCTCAAGAATTAAGTCTGATGGAACTTTTATTTTTTACCGATAGTCCCACAAACATGCAGCGAAGACTGAGAAGTGAACAGAGAAATTGAATGCAGCTGAAAGGCAGGTTAGTAAAAAAACGCTTGGGCATCTGGGCGGGGGCGGGCATGGCAACCTTACTCTGCATGGTGGCAGGATGGTGGGGCGTGTGCCCTTCCCATGCCAGGCCAGTCCCTGCAGCCCCGGGGTGGCCGTGCTGGGCAGCGGTGGGCAGGGTGTTGAGGTGGGGGCCGGCAGGCCAACCAAAGCAGCAGGTGGGATGCCAGAGGCTCGGGAGGGCGCTGAAGAGGGCGGTCGGGCCATTGGCAAGAGCAATGCGTCTGAGCGGAAAGCAGCCTCGGAACAAGTGGGGCAGGTAAGGAAAGAAATCCTCACTTTCCCCCAAAATTGCTTTCTTTCCTTACCTGACTTCCAGCCCCATGCCGTTCCTCCTTCGCAATCCGCTGCTGCCGCCATATGAAAGAAAACAAAGGGTTTTTTTTGGGGGGGGGAGAAAGGTCAATCAATCAATTCCAACTTCTCGTGAAAGATCGTGATTTCCTCACTTCATCTGTTCAGGCTCGGGCTATGTGCTGATATTCTGCCTTAGTTATGTGCCCCTCTTTCCACTTTCTATACTTATCCTTTTTTGTCTTTCAATTTATCAGAGAGTTCTTTATGCAGCCATGCTGATTTCTTTTGAGAACTGTTATTTTTCTTCTTCACTGGTATTGTGCTAGACTGGACTTTTATAATCTCACTTTTTCCCTTGAGGATTCTCATCCATGGAATCCTTCCCAAGCTCTCTATTGCTTGTGCTTACATAATGTTGAATTCCAGTACTGCATGATCAGTCCCCCCCAAGGTTCCTGTCGCTTCAACACCTTCTATCATTTCATCTCTGTTAGTGAGAATTAAGTCCAATATGGCTGATCCCCTAGTTCCCTTAACTACTTTTTGGGAGACAAAGTTGTCTGCTAGGTTGTCAGGAACATGCTTGATCTTCCACTTGGTGCAAAGTTTGTTTCTCAGTTGTCAGGGTAGTTAAAGTCCTCCATTACTATTGTGATGTGCTTCCTACATACTGACTAGAAAAA
Source organism: Protobothrops mucrosquamatus (assembly GCF_001527695.2). Lineage (NCBI taxonomy): Eukaryota > Metazoa > Chordata > Lepidosauria > Squamata > Viperidae > Protobothrops > Protobothrops mucrosquamatus. The sequence goes on along the minus strand of NW_015386851.1, from coordinate 854,856 downwards.
AGTTCATCTGTTTCCTCTGTTTGGTTGGGTGACCTATAGTATATTATATAGCTATGACAATGTCACCCCCCCTTTTATATAGACCCAAATGCATTCAAGACAGTTTTCATCATTGTTGTGCTCTATTTCTGCAGAGATGTAGTTATTTCTTATATATAGTGCAACTCCACCTCCTCTTTTATTTGGTCTATTTCTTTTAAATAATTTAAATCCCTCTAGTTCAGGCATGTCAAACTCGCAATGTGACGTGCCGTTGCATGACATATTGGGACTTTTTCCCTATTGCCAGCAATGGGGTGGGTGCGGTTTTGGCATGACGCATCTGGCCCGTGGGCCAGCAGTTTCACATGCCTGCTCTAGTTGTATATTTCATTTGTGTGTTTCATCCCACCAAGTTTCCATAATGGCAACAATATCATATCTGCCCTCATTGACTTGAATTTCTAATTCACCCTGTTTATTCTTCATGCTCTGTGCATTGGTATATAGACATTTGAATCCTTTTTGACTGACCCTATGTTTACTTTCTATATAACCTATTTTGTGCCTGAGTTCCCCTACTTTCTTATCACCTGTTTGATTAGTGCATGGTATGGTACACTCTATCAAAAGCTCTATTTTCCTTAATAGCAAGGTTGATATTCTTACCCACAATTTTGACAGCTTTGTATTGTTGAATAGACCCAGTTGCCTAATATTGTATTTAGACATGCTAAGCCATCATTCATGGACTTCAAAACACAGCAGCTAGTTTTACATATCACTGTGCTAAGCCAGAATTAAGCAAGTCACAATACGTATTTGTGTGTGCACATGCACACACACATGCATACTTTCAAATTAGTGTTGACTCTTAGCAATTGCCTGGACCTTGCAGTTTTATTGGCAAGACTTCAGAAGTGGTTTGCCATTGCCTCCTTCCTATGGCTAAGAGTGAGTGGCTGGCCCAAGACCACCAGCTGTTTTTGTGCCTAAGGATGGACTAGAACTCACAGTCTCCCAATTTCTAGCCTGATGCTTTAATCACTACACCAAACTAACCAAGGCAGTGGAAAAGATCAATATATATTCCAATATGAAAAACTGAATACCAAATAATTGTTTCTATCTCACATCCTAGTAAAATAATGCTCAAAGTATTGAAATCCAGGCTTCATGAGGGAGGGTGTTAAGGTTGTATTTGTCTCCCTATTCTTTCATTTATATGCAGAATATATTATGAGAAATATTATTTAAGAATAAATAAAAATCGAAGTCAAGGTTGCTAAAGTTTCAACAACTTCAAATATGCTGACGACCTCAGCTGAGAGCTAGAAATTAGGAAGTTTTAAGAAAAGTTGATAATAAAAAGGTAAGGATTTCCTGTCCAGCTGTGTCTGACTGTTTCTTGGGTGATGGAGCCGGTGTTGTCTGAAAACAATTCCCATGGTCATGTGGTCAGCATGGCCATATGCAAAGGCGCACAGAACGCTGTTACCTTCCCAACAAAGTGGTACCTATTAATTTATTTGTATTTGCATGCTTTTGAACGGCTAGGTGGGCAGGAGCTGGGGCAAGTAACAGGAGTTCACCCCTTTGCACGGCACTTGGGTCTCAAGCATGGGCTTTCAGCTTTCCAGCTGACAAGCTCAGCCTCTTTAACCTCCGAGCCATCACTCCAAAAGCAGTTTTCTTGCCAATATTAAAACAAAAACCCCTCTAAGATTATCATGTCAATAGGCTGGCAGGTCAGTGCAGACAAATGAAGGTGGAATTAGTAGCAGACCCTATTTCTTCCCAGGCAAAAAAAAAATGCACAGCAATGGTGATTGTACAATAGCCACTGGGCCAAAGAGAGATCTGCTTCTTAGATGAAAAGTGAGACATCTAGACAAAATATTAACATGTGACATCACACGAACAACAGCACATATTGTCAAGGCCATTGTTTCCCCAGTTTTGATATATAGCTGTGAAAATGTGAACAAAGAAAAATTGATACCTCTGATATGTGATATTGAAAATACCTTAGATTATACAAAAATAAATAATTCAATATTAGATGAAGTAAAACTATATTGCTCAATGAAAGCATTAATATTGAAGCTAAAGCGTAATCCTTTTGGATACATAATGGGAAGGCAAGTGTCACTGGAGATAAGGGCCAACTCAAAAGCTGACAGAGGACAGAGGTGGCTAGATGCTATTATTGACAGCTCAAGCATACGTTTACAACAACTCAAAGAAGCAATTAAGAATAATCTATGCACCCAAAGCACCCCATACAGCTCCAATACAGGATAGTGATAGTGTCTCCTTTGTGTGATGATGGAGAGTGTCAAAACAAATGATAGTCCTCTTTGATATTGCACAGAATTAAGCAACTGTTTGTATATTTCATACAGCACATAGTTCCCTCTTTCTTTTGAAATAAAGATCTTTGGTGATCTGATTAAGAATTGGCACACACGTACTCCATTCAACAAGTGCTAATAGTCAGTTTCTTTGATAAGTAGGTAAGCACAGCTAACTATATAGATTACAACAATAGACAGAAAGAGTTGTGAAAACAGCAGGATTAGCAAACAACTTAGCTGGTAAGATATAGGAAAGGAATATAAACAGACATAGCAAAACAAAAAAAGACGATCATTATATATTTGTTTTTTCCATAGTGAAAGGAAAACAAAACTGAATATGAAGAACTAGGATATCAGTGGGAAAGTAAGGTTTAAACTTGGCTTTCCACCATGAGTGCTATTGAACATGTATCTGTCATTCCAAAGTGAGAAAGTCCTTTCTATTTTTGTGTCATATTCCTTGTGTTACTGTCATGGAATACAGTTTCTGCCCCCCAATGTCATGTAGCTGGGATTCTTCTTTGAAAAAGAATCCCTAAAATGCAAGCAGTTTACATAATTAGGACCTCTGAATAGCCATTAAGATTACACAGAACATCTCTGGGTGAGCATCTGCTTTCATGTAGGGATTCTTCAGCCATCTATATTAAAAGGTAAAGTTTGTTTAATGATCATATGCTCTCAGGGTATGTCTAGAAGTCACACTTTTAAGTAAGAAAAGAGAATATGCAGTTGCTTATTGCATAATTTTAATTGGGTCTTAAATATCTTTTACTGTACGAGAAACAGTTTTCTGGGGTTTAGTTTTATTTAGATCATCACGGAAGTTTTTCTTTCCATGATCACACAATAAGGAAGTAGTAATAACAATAAAGCAAAATTATAATGATATACAGATAAACAGATAAACCCCCAAATGACCTCAACCACTCTCTAAAAAAAAATGCAAACGACCAGTTGTCTGCAAGGAATATAAATCCTGCCATTCCCCACCATCCAGTCAGAGTTGAAGAAGCTTTCCCGGATGAGAAGCAAAACGTCTTCAAAGAAAAACAAGAAAGTCCAGTTGCCTCCTGAAAAAGCACCTTTGAGACAGTCATGATCTGGATGACAGAATCTCCATAGACAATTATAATGATATGGTTTTGAGTTTGGCATTCTTTTTGAATATTCAAGTTTCATAGTATACCATCTTTCTTGAGTGATTGAATACCATGATTGAACACCATTTTTATTGCTTATTTTATACTAATGTAAAACAGTGATTCCCTGCTTTCCTTTTAACAGACTGTACATCATTATTAAAGAAAGATTTTACAAACTTGCTGCAATAATCAGCTGAGTAATACAGCACCTGCATCTCCTTCAAAGCATCTCTTGGGACCCTTAGATTTTTTTAAAAAATGTAAACTATCAAAACGTTTCAAATATCATGAGACCACTGGATTTTGCTTATTTTGTGTTCTCATTTGAAATTTAATTGGATTTTGAGTGGGAACTCCAACATCTCACAAGATAATTTGGAAGAAATTCGTAAAAAAGGATCCAATTCTTTGTCTTAATTGTCTGGATCCTAATGCTCACCAATAATGTTTAGTGCCTTAAAAAGGATTGTCTTTTTGATTTTGCTGGGCAAGAAATAATCTGACAGCACCATTAAAGAAGGAGTGATCCAGTAATAACTCTCTATGTTTCCCCTCTTCGTCGATGGACAAGACCTATTCTGGTTTAAAGATCAAGGACTAGTACAGTTATACTCACTTAACCATTTTTATTAGGCCATTCACTTTATGAAGTTTCGTCGACACTAAACGAAGACCTATAGTTTACTGGTTCCTCGTTGAAAGGATAACTCCAGAATAGTGCTGACAATTGGTTGCCTATGGCAGGGATCTCCAAGCTTGGCAACTTTTAAGACTTGTGGACTTCAACTCCCAGAATTCCTCAGCCAGCCAAGTCTTAAAGTTGCCACGTTTGGAGACCCCTGGTCTATGGTATGAAAGCAACTTCTCTTTCATTGTAGAGCATCTTGCCTTTTAACTATCTCATCATTCACCAAGAAAGGAACCCTGCTCAAGTCATGGAAAAGTTTGGGGACAGAAGTTTAGTGTGCCAAGGATTAGAATGACTAAGAGTGTTACCATAATTTGAAGTCAGCAAAGTAATATACATTCTCGGTTATAGATGGGAATCCTCCATAATCCTTTGCCTTCTGCTGCATAGGTATATCGGTAGTTGTTTGGAAGATATCACCCACCCAAGCCAACTCCAGTTGGTCCTCAAAGAAATATTATAGGGATTATAATGGCAGTTCTACCTTCCATGAAGATGGGTAATAGACTTGAAGATTAGATAACCCTGTATTAAGGATACAGATTTGCACTAGCTCTTATCTGCATTTTGACTAATTCACTGACCTACAGTTACCAAGATGCAGTTATCAGATCAGAAGTGTATTAAATTTCTGCCTCTTCCCTAAAACTGCACTTTCTTGAGAATTAAAAGAGCTTCATAGCTCCACAGTCATTATTTGGCTTAGCTCTTGATGCAACTGTGCAAACCACACAGAAAGACACTTTGGAGGCCCTCCAAGATGATTAATGTGTGCAGCAGACACACATTGCGAGTAAAGCAAAGCAGCTGATATTTTGCAAGGCTTCCATCATTATGTGTGATAGAAACTTGAGTGCTTGAAACTGTCAGTGTCCAACCTCACCAATGCCACTCTTCCCCCCCCCAAAAAAAAATCTCTGGGAATGGCAGTCCGACACATTCTGAAAGTAGCATGATTTGGAAATCAATTGCAAATAAGCATTCTGTCTTCAGGATGTGTTGGGACTGCAATTCCCATTTAAATACCTTGTTAAGATGCTCTTGTTACCATTAATACTGGCCTGCTGTGTAACCTACATTATGGGAAAAAATATTTTTTTTAAAGCAAATTAGAAAAGAAAAACTTTGCAGGGCAGATTTATTAAAAGGATGATAGAACATGTAATAACATAGCACTGAAACTCCTATTAGTTTTTAGACATTTTGGGTATTGGTGCCCTGTATCTTGTTCATTTATTTAACTAGAATTAGCTGTGCGTGCTTTATTATGCTCCTATTTTGACTCCGGCTCAATAATTATCTTCTGCACTGCCTCAGGCGCCGGCTACAGCTGAATCCTACCCAGGCTTTCTTCCTATTGGTGAACCAGCACAGCATGGTGAGCGTTTCTACCCCAATCTCTGAGATCTACGAGCAAGAGAAGGATGAAGATGGCTTCCTCTACATGGTCTATGCCTCACAGGAAACCTTTGGGTATTGAGTGTCACCACCAGAGGACTAATTCCAAACTGTCGCAGCAACATCTCTGCCTCCCCACTGCTCCCCACCTTGGCAAGCCCTATGCAGAGAGAAGCTTTTGTTCCGGGAGCAGCCTGGAAGCGACATCAGACCAAGATAATTCAGTGTGTAGGTGTGTGAGAGACCCATAAATCTCTGTTTGCATTGCCTCTATCTTTTACGATTGCTATACCTTGTCTCCCATCTTGTTCACGCGGGTGTGTTTGCAGATGTATGCACTCTCTCTCTCATATTATGTCTTCTTTCTTACTCCAATGCCAAATTGATGGAGCCCCTGGCAGTCTGGCAAATAAACTGTTTTCCTCACTTACTAAAGCAAGGGATGTATTTGTTGGCTATTAAAGGGCAGAAAATCATAAAACAAAAATAAATTACTATTACTTTTATTGGGGTTTTATTGGCGTTTTCAGTTATTGATTCTTGGTGCTACACAATAGATGTAGGCATCTTTTCCAGTGTTTTCCCAAAACTATATCTTCTAAGTTTATTACCTTTAAGCACGAGGGGGATTACAATTTGCTTGTATGATGTAGCCTTTTTTTTAAAAAAAAACAAACATGTTTTTTTGCACTTTAAATTGTTGTAAAAGTGAGGATGAAAGTAGCTTAATTTTCACTAAGGTGTCGTATTCTGCGCTGTTTCTGACAATGTTTCTATTTGCCTTTTACAAGGTTTATTTTTCAAAAGCCAGTCTTTTTTTCCTTTTTTGCTCTTAATGCATGCGTGGATTTTTTTTTTAAATCTATTTTTAATCCCATTGTGGCAAACAGGCCATTTGGCTCAAGGAATGTAATGATTTATATTGCTACTTTACCTGGTTATTTTATAAAAATATGATACCAAAAAGTGTGTATGACAGAGGAAAAAGATCTGCCCAGTCAAATCTATATAATTATCTATATACAGTAAATAAAGATAAATTAAAATTCTCTTCTGATGGAAACTAGTTTCCCTGTCCTGAACTCATCATCACATTAGCATATCTCTGAAGTTAAGGGACCGGTCCTGAAAAAAAAATGTGGTCTGTATATCAGGCTTCCTTATCACTTTGATTTTACTTGCTATGATGCAGATAGACTATCCTTATTCTACTGATGTTATCCTACTGCAGCAGGGATTGCCATCGCTAAGCAATGTAGTCACACTTTATGACCATACTGTTTAGCAATAGAAATTCCAGTTCCAACTGCCATCATAAGTGAAGGACTACCTGCACTTCCAGGACACTCCCCCCCCCTCCAAAAAAAACCTGCTTCAGAAAGTTAAGATGGGGATGATTCGGTTACTGAGATGAAGGTCACCCAGTTGGTGACTGACTGGTAGACTTTCAATGGTTTGACTTTGAGTCAATATAGTGTGCTCCATCTGGTGCCCTTTGTAAGATGGTAACTTTACAACATATTGGAAGAGCATCAGGTAGAAGTTGAGCTGCAACATATCTTTAAATCTGATTCTAGACAGCAGGCGATGCACGGTCTGTGACGGGACGTACACTCAAGGTGAGAGATGTCAGTTCTGTTTTACGACGAGTTATTAAGACAAAGAAACACTCACTTCACCGCGGAAAGATAAAAGTAAAAGGGTTAGAACGGACCGGTCGTTAGTTGAATATACGTTCCGTCAGACGTTTACCTCGGAGACCTACAGAAAGTCGGTGTAGTTTTATTAGTAATGCCACAACAACTATACAGTGTCAGAATACTGAAGTTACAGGGCTTCTGCATGCCAATCCAGATAAGTATTTACAATGTGGGGATGGGCAAGTATTAGTTAGGACATAGCTAGATAAAAAGGATTACATTTGGTTGAACAGATTTTATAAGTGTTCAGTAAACATTTAGGAATATGCAACTAACTACTACATAGGTATACAATCCATATTTGGTGTTCTTTGTTCAATAATTATACCAAAATATGCAGTTCTCTGCATATTTTCCCCTTCTCATTCAATTTATCTCCTTCATAAACAATCTAATTTATCTAAGGCATTGACTCACTCAAGATGGGATTGGTTGGTGGTGCTCATAACATATAAAAACAGCATTTCTTTTCCAGTTCACAAAGAGAATACAAACTAGAGAAAATGCCACTGAGTGGAAAAGCCATTCAACAAAAGGGCAAATGAGTTGTATTTTGTCGTTCAAGAGAATCTCACCAGCATATTACTTTCTATGACACCAACTATTTTGTGAAGCTTTACGTTTAGTTCATATCAAGTGCTTGCCTGCAGGAATCTCATAAAAAAGACATGATTTCTGGAAAAACCTCCTTCAGCTCAGCAATAACATTTCAACTGTTACAAAAAACAGACCTTATGGAGCTTTAGAGATAGTGAGAATGGGCTCATTAAGCTCCGCATAGCCCAGCCCAGATAGTCTCTGCATCAGGAAGAAACCAAGAAAAGAATTCTACATTACACCAGAAAATACTTCAGACTTTAATCCTAAGTAATGTGATCTGGTCTCAAGGGAATGCACGACACACTGATTAACCTCTGTAACACATTAGGAAGGTTACTGCCATGGTTGTACAGATTCTCTGAACCTATCATGGTAAATTACTGCTGAAAGACCCATATTCCCATGAATCTCTCTAATTTCTCTTTAACTCCATCTAATTTAATGGCCACTATGTAGTTCCAGGATGAAAAACATGCTACCCTCCAAATTATTATTAATTTGGATCCTGTCTTATTATTTTTACAAATATCTCAAGGCATCACCACATTTTCCATCTTCACTATTAACTATGTTGACTGGTGCTGCTGCATTGTAATTAAAAATACCTGGAAGGCCAAATGATAACCTCCCATCAAGAGATATGTGCTCATGGTCCAGAAACCCATAGGATTGCTTTATGACCATGCTCCTTGGACATTACTTTCTCTGGCTGCCATTTCCTCCCAATCTTGTCATAGGTTCTTCTATTCATTCCAATACAGCTCGTCACTACTACTAATCTTTTATTGGTTACCTCAGTAAATGTATGTAATGAAAACAGAAAATTGTAATGTTCTTTAAGGTGCACACCCCAAGTATCAGAGATCTTGTGTTCCCAGAAAGTAGAGAAACATTTTCAAATTAGACTCTACTGATACCTGGGCATCTCAGATGCTTTGCTCTAATAGCTAGCCATTATCTCCTTCCTCTCCTATCCCTCAATACCAAAGGAAGAAATTTCCTCCTGCATGCCATTTTAAAAAGTGTTTTATAATTCCGAGGGACCATGCTGCAGTGAAACCTATTTTTTTAGTTAAACAAATTCACATGTTCTAGAAATCTGGAAGGTTCTTTCATACAACAAAAGATCAGGTTCGCCATTCAACCATCAAAGATTGACATTGCTTTACCATTTATTTCTTCTGTTTGACCCACAGTTTCTTTTTCATTTCCACAGTTATATATGCAAACCTGACTCAACTGCTTCCTTTTTCCCTGGTAATATTCCTCTGCTCCCTTAACCTAAAAAGGAAAAATCATTCTTTCAGGTCAAGCACAACTCCTGATGGCTTCAAATGACTGTTCTCTCAGTTCCCTCTTTTGTCATCATCTGCCTGAAATCTTCCCTACTACCATACCTTTTGTTGAAAAAGTCCCACAGTATCTTTAATTGGTTTGCTTTGTGAGATTTGACTTTTCAGGAATGTCGCATTCATAATGCGCAAGAATAAGTATAAATAAGCAGACACTGTAATTATATAATATTTAGTATGTAACTAATACTTTTAAATTTTTGACAGCAATGCATATACAGAGCTGATTAGGCTAAGGCTAAACAGGCACTAGTATAGGCACACCAAATTTTAAGGTATGCAAAAATCAAAAAGACTTCCAAAAAACATAATAGAAAAATGCAAAGTAGTAATGACATTCTCCATGATGCAGCATGTCCACTTGAGGGTTAAATATAATTTCACAGTGTAAACAGGGTGAAAATATCCCAGAAAAATAATATCTGGGGCTGAAAATCATAAATGGAAAGCTGAAAGAAGAAGAAAAAAACACAAAGAGGACGCCTTTTAAAAATCCTTACAAAAATGTGCCGAACTATAGACCTAGGGTAGCAAAATATCCTGCATATATACCAGTATAATTATCTCCTATTCCTGCCATCACCTTATTGTTAATGTTCATTGTTTCAAAAAGTGAACTACTGAAAGGCCATGAGAAAAACTAGCTGAACAACAAAAAATCAATATTCAGACAATTGTTTATTAGGCCAACACAGTTTTATAAAATAAGTATGCAATGCTAATTTATTCCTGGCCATTTTAATTGTTTAATTAAAAACTCAAAAGCTTTCATACTATTTTACAAATCTGAAATTGGCCTTAAAAAGATACCAACATGAGTTTCATGTATATAATACAATCCACTGATATTATTTCCATATTGGTTTGAAAGTAGAAAACTGAATTGTTCTTGGTTCTTAAATCCTGGAGAAGGTACGAAAACAACAGAATTCTAGAATAAGTTAGACAAATAGAGATTGTGTCAGTTGGAAACACAGCCACTCCTGTCTTTCTTATACCTATATAAAGTCACATATTAAAAAGGTTTTCTTCTTATCAACGTAAGTCACCTTGCAACAGCCTTGAATTTGTCATAAACTGCCAAAAGAAGGCTCCTCAATGAGACAAAACAACAGACTCTCTAGCAATATATCAATTTCATTTCTTATTACTAAATTATTGTATCCAGATTCATTGGAATTTATATCAGATTACATCTCTCATCAAGAAGATTATCAATTTGCATGAAATAAACAATTTTGATATGATGAATGTACGGATAATTGATTTATTATAATTGGTTTTTAAATGTATTGATTGTATCAATTAATTGAGGCAGCTGGAATGTCTCTGTTTTATAGTCATGCACACTGTTCACAACCTTGGGATTGGACAATATAATTTTTTTTGGGTAATACAATACAATGTAGAGTTCTTTCTAGACACAGCTGCAGCATTCTTCATATAATACACTCTGTAGTTTAATAAGGCAAGATGTTTCTTTATTTTTAATTCCTTTTGAAAGAGCACTTATTAAGAAATACAAAAAAGAGTATGTGTGACCTGCAGAGTGGCTTTGCAAAAAGTAACAGATGGCATATTTAATACTAAATTCAGTGCCTCCCAATCTTATCATTTCTGCTCACAGGTAAAAAAAAGTGGAGTGTCCCTTTTCTGGGAACTGGGAGTTTGGTTAAATTCTGCTTACCTTTCCTATTTTACTCACATACTGTGAGTAAAATAATAGAGAAAGATACCATGTGCAGCTATATTAAGTTGGAAAAGTTTAAAATAGCAGCAAGTACCATACGTACAAACATATGTACGTTCGTTCGTATGTACGTACGTACATACGTACGTACATACATACATCTTAGAGAAGAAATCTGCCTGGACAACACTGAAGGTAGATGAGAAGGGACTGCCCTTTTTGCATAGCCTCTTTTCTAACACCCTCACATCTGATTGCTTGTCCTGTCAAGAACTAACACTTTGGGTGGAATATATAATGGTCTGAGTATTGTAAAGACTTAGCATCATATGGAAAAGCATCGCTTTATTTTGGAGATAAGTTAAAAGGTTTGTGCTTTCTAAATTTTTTGCACAAAATCTAAAAAATAAAAATACATATTATGCTCTCAAAATTGAATCAAGGTAGAGGAAATAATTTATGCATCTCTTAAAAAATGAATTACACAGCTCACCCATGACCATGTAGACCCATGTGCATTCCACGGGGAGGGGGGGAGGGAAAGTTTCCTGTATCATGCTGTGTTAATCTCTCTTCCTTAAAACTAATTGCCAAATAACACAGCAGAGAAACACTATTTTCCCTTAAAGAAAAGTGAGCAAATTCTACCCACCTCACCACCTCATGACCTAACTCTAAATCCTAATCCTGGCCACTGTCTTTTAAAATCTGGGATTTAGCTCTCCATGTCTGCCAGACTGGTTCAGAATCCACCTTCTGTCTAGAGCACCGTGCCGTTACCAGGCCTCCTAGCTTCTAGTATTAGGACAAGAAGTTTCATATAGCTGCCCTTCCTCCAAAGACGTCTGTAAATTTAGGCAGGTAAATGAACAATTACAGCAAAGGAAGCACAGCAGTAAGAACCAAAATAATGCATATTATTTGTTTCCTGAAAAAAACTTCTCAAAAGTGTTCCCAGAAATCATCATTATCACCAACACCTACCGCCTTGCTTCTAGGTACAAAAGCTCATTTTGGTTGTAAGTCCCAATGCAGTTTACCTGAAGAATCTCAAGGATTGTTGAACAGGGTTCACAGCAATGCTATGGATGGAGGAAACAGCTTTAAATAGGGATGCAGGATATAAAGGCAGTCTCTTCCACCTTGTTCACCGGTTCTTAGTACCAACTCTGCATCAGGATTAGCGTATTCCCATATCGCAGCCCATTCTCCATATGCAAAACAGTTTCTTCCCAAAAATCAGGTCCCCACCCACTTTAGTATCATCTTTTTTTCCATAAATGTCTATTCCTCAAGTCACATCAAATGCCAGGATTATTTAAGAACCAACATAGGATCTGTCCTATCTTTTCTTATTAAATGGATTCCGTGAATGAGATAGTATTCCCTCTGCAGGAAGGCATAAAAATAATCTGAGATGAGAAAAATCTGCAAAAGAAAGAGAGAGAAAGAAAAAAGTTGACATAACTTCCTTTAAAACAAAATGATTGCACTCAAGAGATATTGTAAACATTAAAACATACCCCTATATGCACTTAGCAGCATAAACAAATTCAGACTGATTTATGGAGATTTGGATTTACTTTATCTAAAGCCAGGTGACTGGATTATAATAATAATATTACAATCAGGAAATCCCAAATTCTCAAGTTCAAATCATTCTCAGATCTGCAGCTCAATGTATATCAGTGTTTCTCAAACCTGACAACCAAAGATGTGCGGATTTCAACTGTCAGAAATCCTCAGCCAACTGGGGAATTCTGGGAGTTAAAGTCTACACATTTTAATGTTATTAAAGATTAATAACATTAAGATTAAGAAATGCTGATCTATATTACAGACAGAGCTGGCACCAAATTTGTTCTCATTAAAATTCTCCCTGTTGGAATTCCTTTGGCATCAGCAGTTTTCTCCTTCCAGAGAGAAAGAGTGATTATGGGAAAATGCAGCCATTCATAGCTAAATGCCACTGGCAAAGGATATAAAGGAAAATAGATATGAGTGTCTTAAATCCTGTATTTCTTTGCACACTGAAGAGCAATATTATCTTTTGCCAAAAGAACAGCACCTGTTTTAGTGGTTCTAATACAATCAGTATTCCAAAAAGAATACTGACTCCCTTATGTTTGACTAGGAAATCTGAAAGTGCATTGGACCTCTGGTTTTAAGGATCCTGATAAAGCACTGAATCTAAATTTAAAACAAAAAACAAAAAAAACCCATAATACACAACTTCTAAACTATTCAGAATATAATGCCTTGGTTTAAAGTTGATTTATGAATAATCATTCATTGGGAAGCTATGAATTACTGTTTTGGATTTGAATATTACAAGAATACATGGTTAACTATGACTCCTATCTTCTTTACTCCCTTGTGCAAACAAAATGAGTATCTTAAATCTGTGTATAGAAAATCTTGTCCAGTTCTTCATAGAAGAATATGACTTTGTATAGCTCAATCATGTTAGTTTGCATACTACAGAGTAACATATGGACCAGAGATAAACCATATTTGTCTATAGCAGGGGTAGGCAACCTTGGCTCTTTTATGACTCCTGGACTTCAACTCCCAGAATTCCTGAGCCAGCTTGGCTAAGCAGAGAAACCTCTCCCTTTCCCCTCAGCATGGCTGGCTCAGGAATTCTGGGAGTTGAAGTCCACGAGTCATAAAAGAGCCAAGGTTGCCTACCCCTGGTCTATAGTATAGATGCCAAAAAAATACTTATTTTTAAAAATGGCCAACATCTTGCCATATAGTCAAATGTTCTGAGATTTTAATATTCTAGGTTAAATTCATGTGATAATTTGGTATTGTCACTCAATCTTCAAAAATGTTGATGTTCCCATGATTTGGGACATTTTCAATTTATACTTTTAAATTAATTTTATTAATAGAAGCCAGCTAAAACCTGTGGGGGCCACCCTGACTAATATAGTGGTTCAGACAAAATCTGATGACAATATAGTGGTTTGCCTAATGAAAAGTTTGAGAACCATTGCAATGGACTATTTTTGTAAGATATCAGGATTTGTTTTCCTTTGCAAGCCCAACAAAACTTATTGCCAATGACAACCTGAGCCTTAGAGCAATGCTTCCATTATGATACATGCTGAAATGTACCAGTCAATATTGTAAGATTTTTTTTTAGATTAATAGATCAACAAAAAAATAAAGGTTCAAATTCTGGATTTATAGAACTAAAACAATATATGAAGATAAATTTGGAGGACCAAAATACTAAAGATCTTTAAAGTGAACAGATGGAGTAGATACGAACAGCTGATCTAATCTCTGAGCGAACATTTCCACTAAAACTATAGATTAATGCTTTGAAATATTCAGCATCAGAGGAACAAAACAAGATAGATAGCTGCATCACAGTCAACAGTATTATGCACTTCAAAATTGCATAACTTAGGTCCAATCCAATACAGCCACATCTGTAATTTTCAGCTATAGCAGAAAATAGATTTTGTATAGCAACACACTTCATCACACTCAGATTTAGTAGTACATAACTTGCAGGAGTACCACTTCCTTTTTCTGATGATCAACCGTTAAAGAATAGGAGAGCACTATAAAGAGGACTAACTAACTGCACACTGATGATTACTAATCAACTAAAAGCAGATGGGTCTAGGAAATTGGCAAGGCAGTCAGGAAATTCCAGCTATGACAGAGAAAGCAGCTGTCATTCCAACCTATCAAGCTGAACCAAGTTCTCATGCAAATAATACTCATATAAGAGAATACTGTGTTTTGCTTTCCCATTTTCCCCACAACTCTAATAAAATGTATTTGGATTTGAAGCAGCAAATTTTGCAGAAAATGGTAGGTTGCCAAAATTACACCATGTATATGATGACAAAATCATGCAAATACTGTGATTATATATTTCAGTCAAGACAACTGTTAAATCTATAATTCGTGGCCTTTGTGTAATCATATACATCATCACATGGACACAGACCCTTGTTCATCACTGCTGATGCCCATAATTTGGAAACAAAGCAGAACCAAAAAGACCAATTCAACAACCCTGACAAATGTTGTGATAGCACATTTGAAAGATGGATATTAACTAGACAAATTGTATTAAAAAAACTTGCCCTAGAAAAACCGTTATATAGACATAAAAACTTATTAAATTTGGGATCTACATGAAGCCCTTGTCTACTGGATTCCTATTTATCTCCACTATGGAAAGATTTACAATACTTTTTCTTTTGGATATAAAAGAAAGCCAAGAGTCCAAAAATATATGTTTTTATGTTTAGTACCAGAGTACTTTCAAATATGTCTGGAATGTCTAGTACCTTAATACTGATATAAAACAAAGGTTTTATACTTAAACCAAACACAATATTTTGTTTCACTAACCTGGCCTACATTGAATGTCAATGTGATTGCATAATAAAAATTGGAGTTTGCACTTCCTGCATAAATCCACAGATGCCATAAAACCGGGAACAGCAGGGAACAGACAATGAGAACACAGGAAAGTATGAAGACATTCCGCAAAACTGCAACAAAAAGCAGAGACATCATTAAAGCTGGTTAATTGATACACTGAGGCATTGTTGGCTTGTCCTATCTTAGTTACAATGGGTGGCACATACTAATTTAGAGGGTGGATCCAGAGACAGCTGCTACAGAGGTCCCTTTCTTAGAATCGGTAATTAACCATAGTTCCTGTGGGGGAGGAAAACTTTGAGAGGTTTATTTGTGCAGACTTCCCAACTACACAGGCCCAGATTCCACTTCCTGAATTGAAGCAGGTGCAAACTACAAAATACAAGGATATCAAAATACAAAAAGGGTGGATACTGGGTGGAAAGCTAATTCTGGAGTGAATTCTTCCTGTTCTAAAATAAAATTCTAAACATTCTAAAATCTAATATTTTATAGAACACTGTTTCCCACACCCTTTTGAGATGCATTACTTAAGTTGATGCCTTATAATTAAAAACATATATTTAACATCAATAAAGTACTTTAATTCACTGATTTTTTTTAGTTTTATATTTTATAACAACAACAAGACTCCCAAGATGATTCAACAATACACTGAACTCATAAAGCCACACATTATTCTCTGAAAAATCTTATGTGACCAAAGGGTTTCAGATAAATACATCAGAAGAAAAAAATAAGTAGAGAATATTGCTCAGTTTTCATGAATCAGCTAGTCACATTTTTTAACTTTCCCAACTGGAAATGAGATTCACCATTTCATGAAATTAACAGTTCATTGCTATAACTGCTTCATTCAGAAATGTATTAAAATATTCGGAGAAACCACCCACTGGAAGCAGATTTTGGAGCTCCTTAGTATAGAGAAAATGGCCGAAACCCAAATATTTTTAAACCACAGGTCCCACTTATGAAAAATAATGATATTCTATTAGATATTCTATATTTCTTCATGGCTCATTGTCAAGGTAAGGACCGTTATGCACAATTCCCACATTAATAATAATACAGAACTTACACTGATATAAATGGCTCCAGAGAGGAAGGAAGGCCATGTAGAGAGCAATATCACCTACAGTTGGGTAGGACTTAAAGATGGAAATGATGGCCAACTGAACAAACATGAAGAACATGGGATGTTCCCTAGAAAAGAATAAAAAAAGACGGTAAGTAACTGGGTGAGTGCGTTGCTACTGTTCTTCCAATTTACATATTCAATATTACAATTAATTAGCTTTAATGCACAACATTCAGAATAATGAAATAAAAGGCACTTTAGACTTGTAACACTCTACTAAACAACTCTAATATATCTAGCTTCTGTTATTTCTATAGCAAATTTCAGCTACAATTTCTTTATCCCAGGTGACACTCTGAAGACTTGTGGAATTGTTACTTGGGAATTCTCCTGTCTAAAAATTCTGGAAGTTGCATTCACAACAGATCTGGAATATGCTAAGTGGGGGAAGACAGGGCTACATGAAGCAAAAAGTAAAATAAAACAATAAGGCCAGTTCTTTCACTCAGATAGTCTGCGGTTTAAAGTATTCTAAAATGGATTAAGTAAACTAAATGTATTTGTTAGTGAGAGATGTCATTTGTGTCACTGTATCAATTGCTCTCCCAGTATTAAAAATATCAGAAGCCATCTGATTTATTTCATGTACGGGTGATGTATGCAGGCATTTTACTTTGAGACAGAATAGAACTTTAGAAACATTACAAAGCTGGAGAGTAGTTTTGAATTATTTCATTAAAAGTCCATTAAAACCAATTGCTTGGTATTACCTCATGCTTGGAGGTGATCAAACCCTCAATATGGGTAACTTTTCTTCTAGCAATGCATTATTTGCCTTCGAAATGAAAAGTGCTGCTATATATTAAAATGCTGCCACATCCTCTTTCAAAACAGATTCTGAAAATACTCAAATGAATATTTCATTATTCTCCAAGGTGGCTTCTGCCATGGAAGAACTATTTTTCTAACAAGGGAAGGCTCCCCCAGTCTCCTGCCGTAACACTTAATCTAAAAAGACTCTCTCTCTCATGAGATACTTATCATAGGTAGTCCTCAGCTTACAGCCATTCATGTAGTGACCATTCCAAGTTACAACAGCACTAAAAAAAGTGATTTATGAACATTTTTCATGCTTCGGCCGTTGCAGCATCCCCATGCTCACGTGATCAATATTCAGATGGTTGGCAACTGGCATGTATTTATGATGGCTGCAGTGTCCCAGGGTCATGTGATCACCTTTTGCAACCTTCTGACAAGCAAAGTCAATGAGAAAGCCGGATTCACTTAAAAACCCTACTACTAACTTAAGAACCACATTGATTCACTTAATAGCGATGGCAAAAAAGATCATAAAATGGGACAAATTCATTTAACAACTGTCTAGCTTAGTAATGGAAATGTTCTGCTCAATTATGGTCGTACACCAAGGACTACCTGTAGTGGGTATAAGACAAAGGAAAAAAATAGCTATCACTATATAATGCCAGTAGCCTATACTGTACGAGTGTAAATTCTTAGTAGGAAAAACTAAACTGTTTAAATCATTTTAAATTGATTCTTGAAAGTTTAATTTTTAGTCAAACTAAAGTAATAGAAGATATTACCAACAATTAATCTGAATTAATGTTATGATTATGCAAATAAATGAATAAATGTCAAGAAGTTGCTTACTTTAATTTTAGCGCTAATGGAATAGTGTAGAAGAAGACATTGATTTGAAAAACACACACAAAAAAGAGACTGAAGTGTTCAAACATTTCAGCAAAGAAGTACCAGAAAAGGCCAACATTGGGTGTCAGGTCTGGAACAGAAAGGCTGAAATTGACAGAACAATATCATCATTAGTGAATTATCTGTATCTATAAAATTATACTCAGGTTCACAATTAACTTCCAAAAGATGACTGGGTTAATATGTTGCAGAAAACACTACAAACAGGAAGTGTTTCTGTTCACTATGAAGACATATGAAAATAAACGCAGGGTTTTAAAAGATATTTTTAAGATTTTTTTGTTTGTTAGATTTATATTCAACCTTTTCTTCAGGAATAAAAGTTAATGGGCAGAGGGCTCTCTTCTTCTATCTTCCCCCAGATCATCTCTATGAGATAGGTTAGCTCAAAAGAGAATGATTTACTGAAGAAATATCCCTAAAGCTGGAAGGAAGGATCATATATTTGTTTCTTTTTAAATCTTATATAGAATGTCAATTGTCCAGAAACATATTAAGCCTAAGCATGACAAATCACAGTGATTTCCAAGATCCAGTTTGCTTTAGTTGTTAAGGCACCAGGATAGAAACCAGAAGACTGAATTCTAATCCTGCCTCAGGCATGAAAGGACTTTGGCCCATTCATTCTCTCTCAGCCCAACTCAGGTCACAGGATTGTTGATGTGGGGAAAATAGGAGGAAAGAATTACTATCTGAACCACTCTGAGTTATTTAAATAAACAGGTGGGATATAAATAAATACATAAAATAAAAATAAATAAAACTTACTGAATTCTGAACTAGTTCATTGCTGGAGAGATGAAGTAACTGAGCCCTGACTCTCCAGCCTAGTCAACTATAATTGCTCTTCTCAGTTGCAAAATGCAGTGTATTTTATCAATCTTTCTATCATATCCAACAGAAATAAGGTATTAGCATTCATCTGAAAATGTTTTTTGCTTTTTATTCAAGAAACGTAAGTCCGCTACTGCTTGCCTTTTCACGGCAGCAAATTTTGTTTCTTTTAACAATTTTATTTCGGGTTTTGGAGAAGTATTTATTACTTTAAAAAAATATTAAAACCCCTCAATAATAAAAGAGCAGAAAATAAACATCCATTTTCAGTACTTCTACTCAAAAGACAATTGTAAAGATAATACAGAGTCACCTGGTTGAGTGGGGTGGAGAAAAAAATTGAATAAATGAATAAAATAAAAATAAATAATATATTTGAACTTTATCATTTAATACATTTCTCATGTGTAGCTCATATATAATGTAAGATCATGCTGATCTTTTTCAATGGAGTGAAACAAGTCCCAAGACGAATGTCAGCAACTATCATCCAAAACAAGTAACAGCAATTTGAAAATCATAATATTCCTTTTTTTACTACCATTTTTACACTGTCATTTCTGGGGAAGTCAGTGCTTGGAAACAACAAAAAAAAAAAAACAAAGACGCTAAATGGACAATGTAGTCCAAAGCACAGCATTACATAGGCTGTCCTATAAAATAATCCTGGCAAGTGTCTATGGAGATTTTCAGCCATCCAGGCCATGGTTGTCCCAAAAATGCTTTTCAAAAGGCAGCAGGACTTTCTTTGTTTTTTCTTTGAAAACATTTCACTTCTCATCTAAGAAGCTTCTTCCGTTCTTGAACAACTGAAGAACTGAAGAAGCTTCTTGGATGAGAAGTGAAACATTTTCAAAGAAAAAACCAAAGTCCAGTTGCCTTTTGAAAAGTACCTTTGGGACAATCCTGGCAAGTGCTGATCTAACCTGCTTTCTAAAAGCCACTGAAGATTTTTCATCATGCCTGAGCAGACCTCCAAGGTCCCTTCCAACTTTTTTATTATTATTATTGTTGTTGTTGTTGTTGTTGTTGTTATCTATATGCAGCTTTTTACATGCATTGTTGTATTAGTGAACATAGATTTTCTCATTCCACAGAATTTAAGCTGTGAATTTTTTAATCATGCAGTCCATACTTAAATGCCAATATAGCTTAATCACACTTCTGTTTTACTGAATGAATTAAACACTTCCCAAGTCACTCAGATAAACAAAGTTATATTATTTATCCAGGATGCTGAAACAAGAAATTGTCTAATTAATAAGACATTGAACAAAACAAATTGTTTTAAAAATAGAAGGTTTGATTCAATTATTTCTTTTAGAACTCACAAGGTAGGAGAGAGATCTTTGTCCTATATGTAGGTGGTTACAATGCAGACAAACAGGATCTACTTACATGAAACCATAAACAGATGGAATGAAATCCCATGAGTTGAGGAGGAAGAATGAGAGGCAAATTATCACTATCAGACTTCCCAAATATAGTCCCGCATATTGTATGGTGTAAAACCAGAACTCCTTGCTTTTCATTTTCACTGGTATGAACTGACGCTAGAGAGAGAAAAAGTGACCACAAAGTATATAGTTTTGAAATGTCTGTATGTAATTTCTTGCCAGCAAAATACATGAAAAAGCTTTCTTTAAATTATTTAACACATTTACTTCTGATATTAAGTGAAGACATTAGAAGAAAGAAAATGCTATGGGAGGATTCACTTTCAAGCTCATATAAAAATCTGGAAACTGTTGTGCATATGATTGCATAGTCTTTCCTCCATAGAAAGGAATTGATCTCGGTGAAGAAAACTGTCTGGCTAGATCTAGAACATGAAAAATCATCTTTGCAGGAAGGATGATTACAGGATACATTGAAGGAGATAATAGTAAATCCATTCTTGTTTCTTAATGATTTTCTACACACAATAGCATTGTCATTTTAACATTGCTGCTTGCACATATAATTTTATTTATTTATTAATATTTTATGCTGCCTATCTCCCCTATAAGGTGACTCTGGGTGGCTTATAGTAATGCAAATTATGTACTCCATTACAATTCGGCCTGATGAAGGATTTTATCAGCCTTGGTTGTCTTAATGATTGATGTTAATGGGAAGAGAAAAGGGTAAACCAACTCTTTGGATTTTCTTGCTCTAAAAGACTTTTGAAACTATCAACCATGGTAATCTTCTGGATTGATTCTGGATTATGACTTGAGAGAACAGTATCACAGCAGAGCCTTTGGAAGTCTTTATTCAGAGAAGTGGGAGAGAGGTAAATGAAAGAGAACCACTGCCAGCTGCAGTTCTTCTTCCAGATTTAATTGATTTCAGAGAAATAGCTGCCAACAGTAGTTTCCTTGCAGCAACAAGATCAGCACAGATAATACCCCAATAATTTTAATCACAAGAGTTAAGATCTCTGATCCTATGAAGATGATTTGCAAGCAATTTACAGTTTGCTAGCCATCAGCCTACTAGCAATTTTGTAGGTAAAGTTATTCCTCTGCAAGACTAGCAATTCATGGTGGCATATCTTTTTATTTACTGAAAATTTTAAAAAGACTCATTTGTTCTCATGTAATAGATACCTGTAATAAATAGAGAAGGGCTGGTGCAAACAAGGTAAGAGGATACAAAGACTGGTATGTTGCTAATGCCAGAAATACAGCACTCAGAAAAGTACTACCTGTAAAATAAAGAGAAAAGGTGTAAATAGCCAATAACAACAAGCTTCTGGGTGAAAAGGAAAATATAATCTCTTAATATTTATAGCAAATCCATATAAAATGTGGGCTGGCACAACAATTCTGAGTAGAGACATTGTGCATTTTGAACTAAACTGTAAAATCTAAATAGTGCCTCAACTATAAGGCTGTAATGATCCCAAAAGGAATCTATTTTTTAAAGGCATTTGCTGCACTGGTTCCCTTCATCAGTTAAGGACAATACTGTAACTCTAAACTAAGAGCAAGTAATCTTGGTGCCTGCATGTGACCTTATTCTTAACCTCATTAGGCTTAGCTGTTAGAAACAAATGAAGACATGACAGAAACCAGGAGGTTTGTAATATTTGTATTAATAACAATATTCCCCTTTCCCTGTCAGGAAACCATCAATAGCAGTATAATCAATATTCCCTTGTGTCCTTAGGAACATTAGTAAAATTGTGTCACTTCTAAGGAAATCTAGGTTTACATGTCCTACATGCAAACACAGGGTTAGAGCAAGTATAATTATATTAACACACATTACATATTCTCACTGAGAGGAAATTATTTTAGAAGTCTATACAGCCCAGGTTATTCTGCTGAGTTTTGCATTATTTTTCTATTAGCTTGTTTACCCAGATCTATATTTGTATACTGTAGCAGAACTATCATGCAATTTTAATTAAAATGGCTCTCAATATTCCATTATTTAAGACATGATGTGAAAGAATACCTTGAAGCAGATGCGGATCACTGTTTCAGATTTTATCCGATATAAGCCACAAAAATGTTACACAGAAACTTGAAAAAATTAAATATGTTAATAAAGTATGTTTATAAAAAGCACTGGTGGTTGTTTCAGTGGCTGTTCTCAATCTGCTCCATGCAATTATTAACACTGAGGCAAAGTTCCAATTTTACAAAAGTATTGTTTTGCCAACTTCAATGTCAGTGAAACATGGAAGATGACCTGGGAGGTGGCACAAACACTAAATGTGTTCCATTAGCGGTGTCTTTGAAAGACCCTGACATTACCTAACATGATTGTTGATTCTACAGTCCAGATCCTACATGCTGAGATCCTACAAAAAAGTAACTCATGTGAATACAGGACATTGTGATACAACAGACAATGTGCTTCATGAGACAAGTTTCATATCTTCCAGATCAGCATCATGCCAAGACTGCAATCAGCTGGATAACACGGAAGAGATGCCGATTCTATAAAACTTGGTGCAGAACATTCCATGAAATTTGTAAATTGCTGATATCCCATTGGAACAACCATAAACATCTGCAGATGATCAAAAAGTTTGGAAAGAATCTGCTGCTCAATATGCGCATCGTTAGAAGAGGATCTATTACTACATGAAAAGCAAAGTACATTACCTTTTATTGTTGCCAAAATGAAGAAGGCAATTATAGCATTGTTGATGGCACAGGTGGATTTTGCCACACAAGACAACACAGTGTATGGATTCAACAGGTAACTGAAAAAAAAGGCATCCAAGTTCACATGTATCTTGTCAATTCCCTTTTTTCCTTTACTTGAAAAAAACATAAGCATAGCCTTGGTAGATCAAGCCAAGGCCCATCTTAGCACAGATTTTCCCCCCTCAAAATTGCCAAAACAGATGCTTCATGAGAGGTTTACAACTGGAATTGATATAGAAGAGATATACTCCTCTTTCATTTTTGCTACTCTTCAACTTAATCCAGATTGAATCCCAAGATTAATAATCCTTATTAATCTTGATGGATATGTCCTCCATGAATTTATCCAAATCTGTGATAATAAATTCCATAAATCAATTACGTACTGTGTGGTTCTCTTTTGCCTCTTTTGTCCAAAATCTCTTTCCAGTCAACTTCAATGGATTAACTGTAATTCTACTATTTTAAGAGAGGGAGAAATTTTTTTTTCCATTTCCTCCTTGATTTTAAACACCTTAATCATGTATCCCTGCAGTTGTCTTTTCTCCAAGCTAAAGAATCCCAAACATTTGGGATTCTGCACTCAATCACAAAACCAGTATGTGAAGGGAAAGTGAATGGCTTGAAGTGAAAGATAAGCAAGTTGTAGTTGGATAGAGGTGGTGGCCCTCAAAAAGAGAAAAGAGAGAACAAATGCAATGTATGAAGAATTGTGCAAACATAATACAAGCAAGAATAGTTTTTAAAGTATGGAAAGGTATACTTAATGATGTTGGTGTAAACTAGGTTTCTTTTTTCTCATATTTCCTGTCTTTAATTTCATCTGCTTAGTACTCTTTTATGATACTTTACTTAATATTTGCTTTCCTGGAAGGCAATACCATGTGGATATGTACATAATAACAAAAGTACTCACACATTCCAATCACTAGGAGACCTCTCCCCTTTGGCAAATAAAATGTAAGACTAATCATTACCTTTATAATAACGAAGTTTTCAGGAATAAAAATGTTCTGGCTCTTTCATCAGACAACTGTATACCTAAATATTTGGTTGTTTGAACAACTCCAGCTGGGGTTTTTTGATCCCTTCAAATCAGTCATGATTCCTGGTGACTGCCTAGACACTTCCTTAAGGTTTCCTTGGCAAGATTTTAGAAGTGGTTTGCTATTCCTTGCTTTCTAGGGCTGAGAGTGAATGACTGGCCCAAAGTCACACAGTTGGCTTTGTGCCTAAGACAGGACTAGAACACAATCTTCCATTTTCTAGCCTGATGCCTTAACCACTTCACTAAACTGTGTTTCTTAATTGGGGTATAAATCTAATTTAAACAAATCTCAAATCCTGAGCTGAGTAGCACACCTCAATAGACTTCTAAAAAAGCAAAATAAGAGGCACCATGTCTTCAAAAATAAAGTAAATGTTCTGATGCTCTCTGCATAAGGAAGATAAACCAACTAGTTTCCAATTTCTATTGAAAAGCAATACTTACAACAGTGCTACTTTGAGAGGAACATAGTACATTTCTACAGGAGTCCGGATAAGCTCTGCAGCATCAGATGCATATTTATCCAATTCTATTAGCAGTTTTTGCTTTTTAAACTGAACACAAAGAAAAAAAATGTGTAAGTAAAAATAATGTATTTGTTTAGCAATTCTGCCTATTTTTATGATTCCTGCAATTAATACTTAACTCCCCAGACTGTTATCCAGGTTTATAAATTCAACATTTGCACCAGTTTGACTTATCACCATTACATAAGCTCTGACAAGATGCAATATATAGTAAACTAAAGCATATTCAACTCCCAACAGGATAACTTAATCATGCCAGCTATCTTCAACATATTCCCTAACATGTATTTTAAACAGCTGCTGGCTTGCATTATTGTGTCCTCTGCTTATGCCCACGTGTTCCTACCATTGTCTGAAACTTCTGTCTGCAGATAAACATACAAAATTATCCTAAAACAAGCTGTGGGATATTTCAGCTGGTTTCCTCAGTTGGTAACACTAGAAGTCACAAACAATACAGCAGAGGGAAGGGGAGGAGCTAGCTATTATTAAGAAACACATTCATGACCGTTCATGGTTTATACTCATCATTAACTCATTATAGTTTGCTATCTAAATTGTAACACTAACTAATTGGCAATGACTCTGAGCACTGTACAGTAACATTTAGAAATGTCATAAAATATAAGATATAATAACAAAAGAAAACTGACATTCAAATGAGTTTACCAATGGCCCAGGATCTGCCAAAAAACTCCCAAATTTTAACATTTTCCTGAAGGTGAAGTGGGCAAGTGCTGTTCCAGAGAGTAGGAGTAGCAACATAAAAA
The DNA here is from genome assembly GCF_001527695.2 of Protobothrops mucrosquamatus. Classification (NCBI taxonomy): domain Eukaryota; kingdom Metazoa; phylum Chordata; class Lepidosauria; order Squamata; family Viperidae; genus Protobothrops; species Protobothrops mucrosquamatus. The sequence goes on along the minus strand of NW_015386851.1, from coordinate 829,395 downwards.
ACATGCCTCCATTGCACTGATGCAGGGGTGTCAAACTCGTAACGTCACGTGACATGTCGTGACGTATCGCGACTTTTTTGCCACTGCCAAAAATGGGGTGGGCACGGTTTCACTATGATGCATCCGGCCCACGGGCCAGCAATTCTACACCCCTGCACTGATGGGACCCAGACCATACTAACCCTGCCAGATCTTATGGGATGGGCAGAATATGCATAATTATATTTAAAGTAACAATTTATTCATCTTGAAGACACATTAAATTAACTTTGCTCTGCAAAAATAAACAAAGAACCCTACTCCATCCCTTGTTCTTGATTTAAGCACAAACCCTTGCTTTTAAATATAATTGTGTATATTCTGCCCATCCTATAAGATTTGACAGGGCTAGCATTAGCCCCATCAGTGCCATGGAGGCATGTTTCTTATGTTGCTATTCCTACTCCCTGAAACATCATTCCCCTCTTCACCTTCAGGAAAAAGTTAAAATGTTGGGATTTGGGGCAGATCCTGAATCCATCTAAAACTAGAAGTGCTAGATGTTCAATATGGATTGAGAATAGTTCTGCCAACAACTGACACATGAAATCATTCCAAAGTGTATGTTGAATGGAATCCAGTTCACTGCAAGGCAGTTCCAAGTCAAGGTTTCTGAATATACCAGCCTTCCTCAGCTGCATACTTTCCAAATGTCTTCTGATAACTCCCAGAATTCTCGGCCCAAATAAACAATATGTAAAATATTAAGAAAAAAACATTGCTGTATTTAGAAATAGAAGCTGAGAAGGAGATAACAGTATGAAGAAAATGCACTGAAAGTAATATAAGTAAAAACTGGCACTTATCTACTCACCAAAACTTTGTTGTAATCCTGAACAGCTAAATAAAGTGCTATAGCTGTCAAAATATCTGTAAACTGAAGGGAAAACAAATCAAAGGAATACCAAAACACACGTTACTTTCTTAATGCAAAGTTGTACTTTAGTGATTAAAAAAGTGATTTTCTAAATTAACATCAGTACTGTCTGAACAAATTAGTTCATATTACTAAATACTGTAATTAAACAATGCCCTGGCTATGTGGGTTAGAGCAGGGAAGCCATGGGTAGAATTTCACAAGATGGCATCAAGGAACTGTCTCATTTTTATGAGGCATAAAAATTCCTTTGTCAGAGAAAGTATTTCTGGTAGTATTTTAGTATTTTACTGTATTTTCAACTTGCCTGCAATGGATTTTTTATACACATCCCTATGGCTAAGTGATTGTTATTTTAGATACGGTAGTTATGAAAGGGTGATTATGTATATAAACTTTTAGATGTCCTGGTCTCAATATAAACAATTGTGAAACTTGTTTTCACATACATGATTCAATAAATTAGTTAATGTACTCTGGGATATTCAGTTTGTCCCTTCCAACTTTATTATTATTATTATTATTATTATTATTATTATTATTATTATTATTATTATTATTATTATTATTATTATTATTATTATTATTTGCAATAAATGCCAAGACATTATATTACAATTCCTTAAACAATTTCCAATGCCTTGGATAATTATTCAGCAGTAGGACAGCTTGTTCTGAACAAAACTTGGGCAGCAAAGAGAGACAGAAAACTATCATCCAGATTTTAGCAGTCCAGATGTGGCAGTCCAGATGTGGTGCCCTATCAAAAACTTTGAAAATATGGAAAGATACTCACAGAGAACATGAAGGTGAACAATGCTGCTGTACATGTAACACCAACCAATTTTTCCACATTTTTTTTCTTTTAAAAATACACAATGTTATCCTAAACATGTTTTTTCAAGAATCCTACTAAGTTCCATAAGATCAGACATGTCAAACTCGCGACGTCATGTGACGTCGCACAACGTATCGGGACGGTTTTGCCATTGCCGGCAATGGGGTGGGCACGGCTTCCGGATGACGCGTCTGGCCCACGGGCCGGCAGTTTGACACCCCTGCATAAGATCCTAATGAGTCCTTAGTGTGCTTAGACTTTCAGCCAGATTCAGGTCTTTAAAAAAGTGTATATCTTAAGTTAAAAAATGTGTTCTATATACAGAAGAAATCAAAGAATAAATTCGGAAAAGAAAGCCAATTATTTGATGGATAAAAATTACATACCATAAATACTAGTTCAGCATAATCAATCAGGAAATGAAAGAGGTATATTATAAATGGTGTCTAGGGGGGAAAAAAGGAAAAATTATCTTAAACAGCCTGTCTTTTGATCAAAGCTTATTTATTAATTGGTAGAAATGATTGCTATGTAGTATCTTCTAAGTATGTTTTTTACAGAGAATACCCAAAATCATTATTGCAGTAATTCACTGTGCTAGTCTAAATGATGCAATAGAAAAAATACTGAAGTAGGAAAAGGCAACTTACAACCATTCATTTAGTGACCATTTGAAGTTACAACAGCACCGAAAAAAGTAACTTACAACCAGTTTTCACACTTATGACAGCATCCCTTGGCCATATGATCAAGATTCAGCTGGCAACTGGCATGTATTTGTGACAGTCGCACTGTCCCAGGATCATGGGATCATCATTGGTAACCTTCCTGGCCAGCTTTCAATAAGCAAAGTCAATTGGGGAAGTTAGATTTGCTTATTGACCGCATGATTATTTAACAACTGCAGCGATTCGCTTAACATCTGTGGCAAAAAAAAGTTATAAAAAGGGGCAAAGCTCACTTAACAACTGCCTTGCTTAGCAACGAAATGTTTGGGCTCAATTGTGGTTGTATGTCACTACCTGTAGTCACAAGCCAGAGTTTGATATTTAGGGGTGCGAGCTTAGTTTGTACCATGGCATACAAAAACTATATGCTTAAGTCTGCAAAAAAAGATTGCTTATATTTTTAGTTTTGATAATTTCAGTGTTATAAAGGGGAAAATCTTACTTTTGTACAATGTTAATATTTTAACAGCCAATAAAGTAAAAAAAATCCTACAGTATTAAAGTTACAGTAATAATGACTCATAGTATGAAACCCTATTAATGTTTTTTATGATAAATGGAACTGGAGGACAACTTCATTTCCAAGCATAATGCTCCACTTTAAACGTCATTTTAATTTCATTTTTCCTTTATGCATAGCAATAGAAGTAGCATATAGGCTTATATAATGCCCCCTAGTACTTTACACCTTTTACGAATGTCTTTGTAACTGTGTCACTGGCCTGATTCATTACCCACATGAAATCATGTTAGCTTTAATATGTTGTATGAACTGAACATTATGACTTGAAAAGCATGATTTGTATCTTAGCATGTTGAGTGAAACTGGCCTACTGTTAGGATCAAACTCCAGGCTGTGGACAGTTTGCCTGCAATACTGCCCTTTAACCACTTTAACCATAATAAATAAGCCATCATTTAAGTTTCCTAAAACACTCTGAGAAAAATCTACAAATCTTTTTGCTACTGAACGGACACTGTAAAGATAAAATTTGGTATTTTAAAAATATTTTACTAATTATACATGTGGTAAGCAGGTTCCTGAGGGAGAAAGGACCTGTTCCTTTTCTCCTTATGTCAAGAATATGAGATATATTTGTATTTCCTGTAGTCACCATCTGCACTGTAGAATTATATCTATTTATTTCAATTAATATTTTATATACTTTTTCATTTTGTAAAAACATTCCTAAAGCAGGAAATAATAGACTTTAACAAGTAACTTGAGATGCCAGTTTTGAGTTATTTCTATTATCAAAAAAAATTAAAAATAAACATTCTCATGAATTGCTTTGTGTGTCCACCTATGACTCAACAGCTCAAGTGAGAAGGCAATATAATTCTATTAAGCCCTACAGACTCTTTTACATTATATTCTCATCTTTAATATAAAAAGCATTTTATAGGGGAGTAACGATATTGAAGCAGTTCACAACAAAAACTGTATATACTTACTTCATGAAAGATATCCCCGGAATACGGAGATACACCCAAATCAAGTAAGGCTAGTCCTTCAACAACTGGAAAATAGAAAATAAATTCTTGTTCATCTAAATCCTTCTTAAACAGCATCACTCTGAACCGTTCACAGTTCTGGGCATTATCAAGGACAAAAAGAGCATGACCAAGGGTAGACAGTACATAAGCTTCTTCGCTGGCTATTAGCATTCTATATATTTTGGTTATTAAGTTTCTTACAAAATTGCTAGATGACTACATCTCTTTAGTACTGCAAAAGACATCACTTATGTTCTAACTTTTTGCATCACAGAGATCTGGGATGTCTTAAGTGTCAAAGAACGGGTCCGTACCTGGATTTGTAGAAATCAAAGACATTCATCTAGAAGACAGCCTATTCATGATACTTAGATCTAAAGTGTGATTTACTTGCAGCTTAGAATGTTATATGAACCCTACTCTTTTGGTTTGGAATGTATAGCTTGGTGAAATTCTGGAGCCTTTTTTACATCTCAGGCCAAAAATCACAAAGGCAAGATAACTTCTTGGACAAAGCCGTTAGAAAAGCAAAGCTCCTTGCAAAGAAACTGCTCGCAGTCCCAAAATTTCTGCTGCTTTCCTTCTTCCTTCCCTATGTTTATTTAGCCCAGGGGTAAGGCAACCTTGGCTCTTTTATGACTCTTGGACTTCAACTCCCAGAATTCCTGAGCCAGCTATGCTGGCTCAGGAATTCTGGGAGTTGAAGTCCACGAGTCATAAAAGAGCCAAGGTTGCCTACCCCTGATTTAGCCCTTCCTTAGACTCAAACCTGCGATCCCAAGACTCAAGGCTTAGTCCTAAGAAAAACCTGGTTACCTCACTCCACAAAACATGAACTCAATAGCCAGGAGGGGCTCACCCAATCCGCTAGGTTACAATACATCGTGCCAAGGCAGCCAAAGCATTCTTGACACCAACGCATCATTCCCAAGGTTAAAAAAACCCGCTCGGTCACGACCACTCCAAGGCTCGCGGGGGCGGAAGGTCGACGAGGCGCGGCGCTTCCAGGTGCCCTTTGAGGACCACCAATCCCCACCCCCGTCCCCATCCGTAGGCCTCACCTCGTTTCCAGGCATTTAAAGGAGACGCCACCTCCACCCTCTCAGCGATGAGTCCGACCAGGCTGGAGCGGAATAAAGCGGCCCGAACCGTTACGGCTACCAAAAGCACCAACACTAAGGGAGCCGCCATTTTAGGGTAGAACACCGGCCTAAACTAGCAGTAGTTCCCACGCTAGTCTGTTGCATTGGGGATCTACAGGGCAGGTTACAGGAAGAACACTACAACTCCCAGAAGCCATTGTGCAGCCTTTACTTCCCGAAGACGATGGCGAAAGAGTTAGGACAAACTACGGATGAATGAGCATAGCGAGATACGCTCTTCTTCGGGCTGTTTTGTATTGTACTGTATTGCATTTCTTGAAACGTTACCAAAAAGATTTTTTTTAAAAAAAAAAATATAGGAATGATTATTGATTCGGTGTTTCGCTCGGATCTTCTCCCTAAAACCAGAAAACATGTTATAATTTCTGAATAACAAGAAATGATACAACTTATTTTATTTATTTGTATCTCGCCTTTATTACTTTTACACATAACTTAAGGCAGTGAATATATCCAAGACATCATCTTCTTCCTGGTTTCCTTACAACAACAACTCTGCGAGGTGGGTTGCTGGCCCATAGTTAATTATTCAGTTATTTGAATTCAATTTTTGAAAATATGCATCAATTTGAGAGCCTTATTTTAAGAGTCCTACTAAGCAGGATTGCAATTCTATTTACATTTACTTGGAAGTAAATTCCATTAAATTTGCAGAATTAAAGAGGTCTGTAAGGAGCCATTTAGGTCATTAAATCCAATCCCTATTTCACACTATTGCATAAATATGCTGTCTAGCCTTTGAGTAATTATGGGGAAGGAGAATTCACCACAGCTCTAGGTAATTGGTACCACAGTTGAGCTGCTCTAATTATTATGGATGAGTACCCAGAAAATTTGTACTGTTGTCCTTGCCAGTAGCCAGAAAAGAAAGAGGTGAAGCCAAAGATAGTAATCGGTTGCCAGAGTGAAGGTAAGCGGGCTCTGCAGACTGGAAGAAATTGCAAAATTCAATCTCGAAAAGGACAACACTAATTTATAATCAAGTATTAAACCAAGATCTTTTTCAGATAGTTTCCATTTTATACTTGTGCACTTGATTTCGAAAGTGAAAAACTTGGCTTTTTACTCTTGTCACGTTCATTACGCTACTTCCAGCCTATTCCTCTAACCAAATGATGATGATGATGATAATAATTAATAATAATAATAATAATAATAATAATAATAATAATAATAATAATAATAATAATAATAATAAAGTTGGAAGGGAACTTGGAGGTCATTTAGTCCAACCCCCTGCTCAGGCAGGAAACCCTATACCAGGCATGTCAAACTTGCGATGTCACATGATGTTGCGCTACGTATCGCAACTTTTCCCTCATTGCCGGCACGGATGGGCGCGGTTTTGGCATAACGCATCTGGCCCACGGGCCGGCAGTTTGACATGCCTGCCCTATACCATTTCAGACAAATGGCTGTCCAGTCTCTTCTTAAAACCTTCCAGTGTTGGAGCATTCACAGCTTCTGGAGGCAGGTTGTTCCACTGATTAATTGTTCTAACTGTCAGGAAATTTCTCCTTAGTTCTAGGTTGCTTCTCTCTTTGGTTGGTTTCCATCCGTTGCTTCTTGTCCTGCCCTCAGGTGCTTTGGAGAATAGCTTGACTCCCGCCTCTTTGTAGCACCCCCTGAGATATTGGAACACTGCTATCATGTCCCCCCTCATCCTTCTCTTCATTAAACTAGACATACCCAATTCTAGCAGTGTTTAGTGTTTCTTAAAGTTTTAGGTACCCCTGGAGACCCCTAAGACCCTCTCAGAGGTTCATGAAATCAAAATTATTTGCCATCCTATGTGGAAAAATAATACAATATTAAAATCCCATCAAATAATCATGAGAAGCAATTGTGGCAGAAAATGTAATTGATAGGATACTTACTGATAAATATAACCCATACCAACAAAAGCTTTTTTGGGATCTTCCATAATTTTTAAAAGTGGAAAGGGGGCCTGAGACAAAAGACAAATTAAGAAAGACTGCTCTAACCCATGAAGATTATTTTGAAGTTTATTCTGTACTCTAGTGTATTAGCTATATGATACAGTTTTGTGTTGTCTCCAAATTTCTTAGGGATTCCCTGTATATATCCATGGAAATGATTAATGAAAATGTTGAACAATATAAAATCCTGGAATAACTTTTTGGTATTCAACTCAATGTTTCACTTCAGCTTGCTAAGGATCTGTTGATACATATTATCTGAGAACACTTTTATGGTCAACTATCTACAGTATCCACTTAATTTTCATGCCATCCAATCCATGCTTCAGTGGAACTTGATGCTGAGTAAATATGTATAAATTATTCACTGTGAAAAAGTAAACCGAGCAATACTGTTATTAGAGTAACTCAAGATCATTAAAAAATGTGACTTTGACTTTGAGGTACTTTAGTAAAGATAAAGCCCTGATACAGATTTTAGACTGTCACATAGACACACTGACTCTCTCTCTCTCTTAAGAAATGTATTTAAATTTGTTAAAGGACAAATCACAAAAGACATGAATCCTTTGATTAGCTTTTAAACGTTTAAGACACACACACACAATGTTTGTTTTCCTTTAGTTTAAAGTAATAACCACATGACAGTATAAAGAATTTAAATGATGAGTCACCGGACCCCGACCACTGTCTGTGTCACGGAATGGACGTCAGGTCTATGACGTCAAGTTTGTTAGACAGGATTCTCGACAGATCTAAGTGTCTCAGATATTCCGTTGGAGATTGTAGAAGAAATGTGTGCATTATTTTAAGATTGATGAAGATCCATCTATATATAGTGTATGCAGACACAAACTACATTTATCTATATAAATAAAAATGTAAATGTTCATTTGTTCAAAATCTTAAATCTCCGAAAGTTCTTCACCGATTGCTTTGAAATTTTGATACAACGTTGCATTCGAATACGTGCGTGTTTTTATATACCTATATTATATAGATGTCATACCTGTGACAGGTAAAAACATGCTTTTTTGAAAAACAGCGCCATCTGTTGGACGTAAAAGCAACACACGCTTTTACCAGACTGAGCCACAGCAACGCGTGGCTGGGTACAGCTAGTTTTTATATAAAAAGCCACTTTGTTAAAGCTAATTAGTTCTGATTAAAGTCAGGATGAAAGATGATTTAAAAATAGATGCCTGCTCATGTTGATTATAAACAACATCTCTCACACTTAATGTAATAGTATTGCAGGCAATAAAGAATAACACGTGTTAGAGTATACATCTTTTAGATTGCAGTTCACTTCAGTTTCTTAAAAACCTCTCAGAGGAGATGTTTATCAACAATAATGAAAGATACATGAAAAACAAAATGCAGGATCATTAAAATTTTTAATAATAAAAAATTTAAATTTTACCATTTCCCTGTGAGTCAGATTCATTTAAATACAATATATGATATACGTGTGTATGTACATTATTCACGGGGTCACATCCAAGTGTCCACTACCTTAACTTGTGATATCTTTCCTTTGGAATTTTCAAAATATAACGTAGAAATAAGATTATACCTGTGAATAAACAATTTTAGAGTATACCAAGAGGTTGAATTTGGCTACCTTTTCTTCCTACACTGCCCACAGCAGATCAAGAGAAGTATGTATGGGGCTGAAATTGACATTATTTTAATTTTGTGAAGTATACATTCTGAGGTGTACATTGATAATTAACTTTTTAAAATATACTGTAAATTTTGGCATTTGTGTACCCTGCTATAGTGTACCTCATCAGATGTGCTTATACATATTTGGCTCTGAATATGTATAAGAAATTACTTCACCATATTGAGTTATTCCACTAGTATGTCTTAATAGAACAAAGATGGAGACCTATGAAATTTATTGTGACCAATTCAAATATAAGGAGTTTAGAGATTAATTTTTTCTCTTTATTTAGAGAAGCAGGTTGTGTATAATAAATTTCTTGCCTTGTTTTGGAGGAAATCTGCCAAGTAAATAGTTGTATGAACAACTTTTGTGATTTTATACAAAATTCCAACATGGGTGGTTTATCTTTTTCTGTTTAATATGAAGACTATTATAATAAAATAGTTCAATAGGTTTGGGTGGAAAAGAGGGAATTATCACTTCTCATATAATCCATGCTTTAAATGAATTATAGCAGATTCTAATTTTTAGGAATTATGTTGCCATTTTCCTTTGGTTAGAAAGGTGGTATTTGTTTATGAAAGAATGAGTTATTTGCTTGATATGGCTGAATTTCCATTGTAAACATTTCTAAAAAGGTAGATAGCCTTATTATTCTGCTGTAGCAAATAAATAATTAATTGAAGACTTGCTTTACTTGTAAGATTTCTTCTAACTGACCCCAATCTGGAACTCCATGTATGCCTTCTCTTGAATTTCATGTAGCAAGGATAAGATGTACCGGTACTTTTAAATAAACCAAATGTGAAAATAATAAATTGAAATTTAATGTAGTGTTCTTCTTTCACAGAAGGTGGCATCATATATCCTCTTTCTGCAGTTCTAGTTGCAGAAGCAGAGTCTGTCTAGAAAATATAAAACATATTTCCTTATTTTTTTTAAAAAAAGTAATTCCATTTGCAGAAATATACTAAAATTCAGTATATATTTATTGAATACATAAATCACCATCTCTCTGGTATTAAATTAAAATGCCAATAGTTTACTTATTAGGTTTCTTTGCTAGATAAAGATTTAGTGATCTATAAAGATCTACTTTCCTGCATCTGCAGACTGGATTAGAAAAATTATTCCTTGAAAATCCTGGCAAGGTGCTGCCAGTTAGCACTGAAATATCAATTTAAATGGTTCAATAATGTTACGTGATGAGAAGTACCGTATTTTCCGGCGTATAAGACGACTTTCTAAACCCTGAAAATCTTCTCAAAAGTCGGGGGTCGTCTTATACGCCCAGTCATCTTATACGCCGGAAAATACGGGTATTTTATTCCTTTACACATGTGGTTTGGCATATTACTCATCAAGTTTTCTCTCCTCCCCCTCTCTCTCGCTCAAACTCTATATTTTAACTGGAACAGTTGGGGGTCGTCTCATACGCCCAGTCGTCTTATACGCCGGAAAATACGGTACCTTCCTGATTAAACTGAGTTAATTTCTGCTGTTTATCTTCTGAATGTGGATATAACTTTAGAATCTTGTATACACAAAACATCATTTTGTTGTTGTTGTTAGTTGCAAAGTCGTGTCCGACTCATTGTGACCCCATGGACAACGTTCCTCCAGGCCTTCCTGTCCTCTACCATCTTCTGGAGTCCATTTAAGCTCACGCTTACCGCTTCAGTGACTCCATCCAGCCACCTCATTCTCTGTCGTCCCCTTCTTCTATTGCCCTCAATCTTTCGCAGCATTAGGCTCTTCTCCAGTGAGTCCTTCCTTCTCATTAGGTGGCCAAAGTACTTGAGTTTCAACTTCAGGATCTGGCCTTCTAAAGAGCAATCAGGGTTGATCTCCTCTAGGACTGACCGGTTTGATCGCCTTGCAGTCCAGCGGACTCGCAGGAGTCTTCTCCAGCACCATAGTTCAAAGGCCTCAATTCTTTTGCACTCAGCCTTTCTTATGGTCTAACTTTCACAGCCATACATTGCAACTGGGAAAACCATGGCTTTGACTATATGTACTTTTGTTGGCAGGGTGATGTCTCTGCTTTTTAGTATGCTGTATAGACTTGCCATAGCTTTCCTCCCCAGGAACAAGCGTCTTTTAATTTCTTGGCTGCAGTCCCCATCTATTGGTGATCTTGGAGCCCAGGAAGATAAAATCTGTCACTACCTCCATTTCTTCCCCATCTATTTGCCAGGAATTGAGAGGGCCGGATGCCTTACCATTTCTGATTGGCTGAGAGAAGTAGAGATGCTATATCTCACCATACTTTTCAAGGTTTCTTTCTCCATACTTATAAACATGTTACACAATTCTATTTTCTAAGCAGTGATATTTGTGCAAATGGGTGAGAAAAAGTAATGCATAAAAATTAAGAAATGAGATTATAAAACAAAAATATAGTTAAAACTATTTTACACCAACACAGTTCAGTGTACTTATCCATAATTTCCTATTCCTAAAGCAGAGGAATAAGTAGACTACAACAGAGGTCCCCAACCTTTTGGGCACCAGGGACCGGTTCCACGGAGAAAGGTTTTTCTGTGGACCAGAGAGTGTGTGCTTTTGTGTGCTGCCTGCATTCCATGGATAGGGTTTTGCTTGTTTGTGCTTACCGGTTGCTGGCATGCTATGGCCCGGTACCGGTCCATGGACTCGGGGTTGGGAACCCCTGGACTACAACATTAAATATTGCTGCTGAGTTATTGTCAGGCACTCTTATTTTAAGTACTCTGCATATTGAATTATATTTGTTCTCATATTGTGCAATTATAAAGATCTACAAAGAAGGTAGGAAGGTAGGATATACTGTTTTCCAGGTTAGCACAAAATATATTAGAATTGAAAAAAAACCAAGAATAAGTTTTCTTTTGTATCTTGCTTTTTTATGTGCTAAAGATATCCAGAGGGAAGCATGTTATTTTTGATAGGCTTTGCTGTGTCGTCTTTGTGAATTATAATCACAAATGGCATTCCCAGTAAGATGGACTGATTTCCCCTATGGTATATGTTTTTTTTAATGAGGCACATACCAAACAGACATAATTTCAGTGAAGTCATCATTAAGACATAGTTTACGTTGATCTTAATTCAATCAGTACCAACATGCCAAATTGGTTAAGATCACAACTGGCAAAACTCAGGTTCAAGTTCTATTTGATCAGAGAGCTGACATTGTGATTCTGAGCCTATCACTGTCTCTTAACATAGACATTGTTTTGCAAGGATAAAATTGCAGAAGATTTCTCTGTTGAGCCCTTAAAACATGGTTGTACAACTTCCTTCACTCAAGAGCCTCACTAGGCAATTGAAAAAGGGAAATTAAGGAGTGGGATGAAAAGCTAAAAATATCTACTTTGCAACACACACACACACACACACACACACACCAGTAAGAAAAAGGTCTAAGGTTTTAAGCCTATCCATCAAAAAAGCTGCAGAAGGAATGCTGGCAGGATGTATCTCATCCGAAACTGCACATCCCTGCATTTTATCTAAAGAAAAGCGGTGTATTTATGTAAGAATAACAAATAAATACATAAAAACCATTACATTGGTATGTGCCTTTGGTTTTGGTATAGAATTTGGTATAAGAAATCAGGGTCAATCAGCAAGTATCAATTGCATGCTAAATTCTACTTGATGAGCTTTGGAAACATTGGCAACAAATAAAGGAGGTAAGACTCCAAGCCCAGAGCATCCCTGGAGTGCAATTCCAAAAGAAATATTTATGTAGTGCATTACATCCAAACAAATTTTCCAAAGCCTTTGAAAGGATTTGAAACAGCAGCTGGACAACTTTTTTTAAAAAACCCAGTGCTCAACTTTCTTTATTTTGATTACATTACATTCTTGTTATGGCTATTTTAGGCACTTCAGTAACTTTGGGCAATAAATAAATAATAAGGCTAATACTTTAAATTGAAATTATCATCTGTAAGTTAAATTGGAATTATCATCTGTAAGTTTTCACTCCATAATTAGACAGCAAAAGGAACTCAGATTAGTGTATTAAGAACAATGTGTTTTGAAAAAAACAAGCACTTCATGCTTGCTATAAAAATAAATTCTTCTAAACCATTTTTAAAACTGAAGGTTAACTAATTTTAAATAATCAAGTTCTCTGATTTGATTGTTAGATCAATCTCTGTTTTACAGACTGAAGCAAATCTGTGTGATGATCACTTTCAAACATTCTATTTCTATTCAACTCTTTCCTTCCATCAGCACTGTCACAAGACAGCCGAGTATGCCGGTCTTTGGGGAAAAATCTGCTTCATAACCAGAATGAGTTTTACATGTTTATAGGAAAACGATTAATTGAAGATAGTCACACTAACGATTTGAACAAATTTTGTCAGTGAACCTATTAGGAAGCTTTGTCTTTTGAGGCAAAGAGAAACAATACTAACTAAGGAGATTCCATTTTTTAAAAAACGAAATAGACCACAATTGTGAAAACAGACAAGATTTATTTCTTTTTATTGCCATTATTGGTTAAGAGTGTTCCCCTTTATCTGAATAAAATTAACACAGATGGTATTCTGAGCAGTAAGAAGTATAATATTACATGATTTGTGACAATAATGATTACAGAGAATTCTGTGCTTCTTCTGGAAATTGCAACTGAACAGTTAGCTAAAACAACTAAATAATTTTCCTCTCATTGATTAGTAGGGGTGTCATTAAATCCTCACATTGAGTCACATGAAAGGGACGATGAAGTAGTATGTGTTCAATGGATCCTTTCATTTTATTTTGTTTTTCAATGCTGTCTAGGTCAACATAGTTTTTCTCTGCCTAATCATGTAAAATTTGCTGTTTTAACTATATTTTAATTGTTTTATGTCTTAATACTAGTTATTCAGCAAAACACATTGACATTATTGCCAAGACATCTATACAGCCTTGTAGAAATCTTTCCTTGAGAGCCACAGATTAAAAACACTAAAGAAATTCCAGCAAACATGCAATAGAAACGTTTCAAAAAATCTATAGGTTCTGAAAAGTGTACAGAAGATTCAGGAGGTTCAAAAATTGGCAACTGAAACTCTTCCCTTGGCACAGAAAATATAATGATAGTGTCAGATAAGCTTGCCTAGGGAGGATATTTAAATACTTGATTGGCTGTTTCCCTTTGAGTAAATACTCATTTGGTTGGGAGACAAGGCAAGAACAAGATGATCTCAAGGTCACCTTTCAGGATGCTACAGTATGATTTATTGTTACCGTATTTTTTGCTTGTTTGCTTTTTTGTTGTTGTTGTTGCAACCTGGAACTAAGGAGAAATTTCCTGACAGTTAGAATAATTAATCAGTGGAACAACTTGCCTCCAGAAGTTGTGAATGCTCCAACACTGGAAGGAGAGATTGGACAACTATTTGTTTGAAATGGTATAGGATTTCCTGCCTCAGCAGGGGGTTGGACTAGAAGACCTCCAAGGTCGCTTCATCTCTGATATTCTGGTATTTTGGTATTCAAAATCAGTCCAACCCCCCCTCCCAAAGTAGCAAATTGTAACATTTTGATTCTGCCTATGGATAGAAGGCAGCATATAAATTATAAAAACAAATGAACAGGAAGAATGCAAAATAAAAATCTAGAAGATGAAAAAGAGGAATGAAATTACAGGACAAAAAACTGTTTACGCTGTAAAACCCAATGGAATAAATCTGTTTTGCTCAGCCGTGATAAATAGAATAGTGGCTGAAGAATTCTGGAAGTTGAAGTCCATCTTAAAGTCACCAAAACTGAGGAACACTGAAATAAATCAATCCTCACTTGTTTAAGAACATTATGAAAGTCTGTTTGAAATTGGCTTCCTACAGGGAAATATTTCCAAGACAGCTTTTCTTCTAGAGTGAATAGTGTTCTCTGTAGTTAGAATTTCCCCTTGGAAAGCAGAGCTAAATTCCTTTTTTTTTTGAAGACTGCAAATCTTATCATCCTCTCTCCTCATTCTTACTACATATATTCTGATGCTGATAATTTGGCCTTTAGAACTGGAATATTGCAGAACTATTGGCTTCTTTTATTATATTCTGTGGCTGCTAAGTAAAGGTTTGCTTCCCATGTCAGTATTATGTTTAGATTTAGTTAAACAATGGGGAAAAGGCCCAACCCTCAAAGAGCAAAATGAAATATCATCTTTGACCAAGTGCTCTAACATAGCTGTTACAGCAAAGCAATTTAGGAGGAAATAGAACCACCTTTACTTGTGTAAACAGAAAGGCAGGATATAAATCTAATAAGTAGATAACATAAATAAACAGGATTCATTCATTCACTGCAATTTTTGAAACAGAGACTAAATAGGCATCTGTCTAAAAGCATCAGCAGTTCCTGCACTGAACAGGAACTTCAATTAGATTACCTCTGAGGTTATTTTCAACTCTGTAGTTCCATAATAATGAAATACTCAAGTATTATTAGTGTTATAGAATAACCATGCATTAGCATTAGCCTTCTAGTTATATAAATCCAAGGAATATGGTCATACAAAGTCATGATTACAAATAGTCATGGGCTCTTTACTTTGTTCTACTTCATGAAATAAGAGAGATATAGCTGGAGTCCCTGGTTAATAAAATTTGGAGTTAATTAATTCAATCAAACAAAATTTATTTTTAAATATGTCCATCCCAAGTATAATTTTGACCTGGAAATGCAGTGTGTTAAATATGATTTGTTTAAAATAGTTTATTGAATAAACTCAATTGGTTGGCTTTGTATGGCAACCTAAACTATAAACCATTGTGTACAAGCTGTAAAGTCTGAATTCATAACATAGTAAATTAACATCAAGCAAAACAAATTATAGCTTCATATGATATGTGAACTAAACTTGAATCTAGAACAAATATTATGCTTACGTGTGACCAAACCAAGATAAAAATCTGGAAAGGTTGTGCTTCATGGAACATAGTACTTGTATCACTTTGAGAAACCTTGAAACACACTATTGTCACTGCAAAGGTGGTGCCGAATGCATAATAAGGCAATTCCCATATGAGAAGAAAAGCTGTTGTTTAACAATAAAAGTATGAAGAGCATTTTTCCTTTTGCCATTTCCTCCAATTGTACAAAAGTCTCACAGCATATAAATTTTGTTGAATTTGTTACAAGAAATAACAGTGTAGAATATTTCTAGAACAGCAAATATATCTAAGTTATTCACATGTGTTTTACTCAAGCTGTTTATTTAAAATAATAAGAATGAAAGGAATGTCCAAAAAGCAACAACTAAAAACAGTTGAAAAATAGACTTGTTGTTAATCTCAAAAGAATGGATTTGTGTTATAAATTAACCAATTTTATTTTTGCATCTATGGAATTTCAAGTGCAGATTGGTTTCAGTGATTTCCAGTTTAACACCTGCAGTATGTTTTAAGTATCATCAGAATAGTTATGTAAAGACCCACTTAGACTAACCACCCAAGAAAGCAGAACTCTTGAAACAGCCATTGTCTCAAAAGGATACTTTTATTAGAGGTCAGTGACAGTAGGGGAGTCAAGGCAAGATCTGGGGAAAATCTCGGGCAAACGGTATAGTTAAGCAAGCAATATTCCTCCTCCCACAAAAGTCATAATGTCCATTTGAAATTCAGCCAATCCACAGGTGGTACAATGTGCGGGTAACTGGAACAGTTGGTGCACATCTCAAGGTCTTCTCCAGCTTTCATTTCTCTGTAACCGTCTCCCTGATAAGGGAGAAGCATTCCTTTCTCAAGGATAGAGGCAGGAGAGGGAAAATAGAAAGCAAAAGTTATCCCAAGCTCCCCCTCCCCCCAGCAGAATGGCAGGCCCCAAAAGTAGAATATATATGCAAGGGAATGCACAGGGGTTTTGGGGACCCAACAAGTCACAAGGTAGGGTCAACAAAGAAGATGGTGGACATATGGTACAATCAACCCTCTGCTTGTTGGAACTTTAATCTCACCATCATGGCTACCATTTTGACTTTTTTGACTGTATCTTGTGGACATCACAACAAGATTGTGCTCAGAGAAGAAAAGTCATGGCTTAGTATAAAACCCATTCTCTATATACTAAAAATCTCCATCAAAAGCCCTGCTCACAAGGCAGATGCAATGCTACTACTATCCTACAGTCACTAGTGAATCTGGATCAATACTGTATAATGCAGAGGTCTTCAAACTTGGTCCTTTTATGACTTGTGGACTTCAATTCCCAGAATTCCTCAGCCAGCATGCCTGGCTGAGGAATTCTGGGAGTTGAAGTCCACAAGTCATAAAAGGGTCAAGTTTGAAGACCCCTGGTATAATGGGTCATGTGTGGCATTCCAGAGGGTTTGCTCATTTCCCTGCTGCTGCATTCTGGGCCAGCTGCAATTTCCACAACATTTTCAAAGGCTCCCCACAAAGAGCAATTGTTACAATTGTCTGCATATGACTCACCACAGGCCAAGCCTATTTCAGCAGTTGGTTTATCAACCAAAACTAGTAAAAGGCCTTTTGAATGTTACAAGGCTGCCCAGCAAGCATACATGCTTAATTCAGGAGGGCATCCAGACTGCAATTGTGATTCTTAGGAAAAGTGCAACCCCATCTTGAGGTCCAGTCCCATAACCATATTCTTATTTTACAGAGTTTGATTGTTCCAAGGCATGTGGAAGAGAGTTAAATTCACATTAAGATTGGAGAGGGAGCCTCAGGCTTTAATCTCTTTGTAACTTTATCACTGGCCTGATTCATTACACACATGAAATCATGTTAGCTTTAATATGTTGTATGATCTGAATATTCTGACTTGAAAAGCATGGTTTAAATCTTAACATGTTGAGTGAAACTGGCCTACTGCGGCACATTCAGTAAACCATAAACAAGCCATGGCTTAGCACAAAAGATGAATCCAGTTATTAACTCTTATCGTAATCTTTCTAAGAGAACAGTAAATAAAATATGGAGTGAGCATGCTAAACCCATCCCCTTGAGTACCTAAGGTAATCAGGACATAATATGTGAAAATAAAACATAACATTCTTGTTTCTTTTTTCCTTTTGGTTTGAGCCCCTTTCTTTCCTAACAATGCTGTTGTATGAAAGGTTAAAAAACGGTCAAGAAAATTTAACTAAACTACTTCCTTTAGTGATGTCTTTTATGTCTTTTTTGCTTCCTAGCAGGAAGCCAACAGGCATTTGTTACGATAAGGAATCTCAAGAAATTTGTATGATTGTCTTTATGCTGCAGTGGCTTCATTCTCTCAACACATTTAACTTGGATACTAAATTAAGCATTTTCTGGATTTGGACAATATACTGAATTGTAAATTAACTAAATGGGTTGGTTCATAGCACATGCTGAGCCATTAAAAAATGAGCTATATTTATTAATTAGCATATTGTGTTCAAGCAGGCTCTAAATCCTTAAACCTTTGGTTACTATGTTCCTCAGTAAGCGTGCTGGTGATTCTGTCTACTGTATTTGATATTCTCAACTGCCAGATACTGTTGACAAAGCTCTCGTCTCAGGTATCACCAGCAATGCTTTATCTGGGTTTTAATCATATCTCTCTGTCAATTCTTACCCCCATTTCATTCCATGCTATTCCCTCTTTCAGTGGGCATCCCCCAAGTGGTTCTATTCTTTCTTCCTTCGTCTTGGTTGCCTACCTTTAAAGATAGGCTTTCATTGCTATATCTGTGCCAAGGAAGCCAGGTTTATAGTTGCTTCTGAGATAAATGAAGATGTGTAGCCCTGCTTATCTAGATGCCTTTTAGACATCTTGTCACTGATGCCTGCACACTAGTTAAACTAAGTATGGGCCAGACCAAGATCCTGGATGTTTAATCAGATTGCCCCTGAAGCTTTACTCCATTCTTCCTCTAGGGCTGTGAGTTGGTTAGTGTCAAATGGTCAGAAATCTTCTACTAGGTGGTACACTCTCCCTTTAGCCATTTTAGTGGTCATTGTGAGACTGGATCATTTTTACATATTGAGCAATGTGGTGCTTTCTGTCCATTGATACTGTACGTTTGTTAATTCAGACCCCAGTGATCTCTTACTTGGACTATTGTAACAATCCATAGCAAGTATTTCTTTGTCCTTGGAAGTCTTTATAAGCACTGCAGTTACAGTACTCCACTACTAGTCCCAGCTTCTTCCTTGGTAGTATCCTGCTTATGCAATATAATTCAAAAGTCAGGGCTTCTTCCCATTCCCACTTTGCATATTGCTCCATCTTGTTTGAATGCATTTGTTTGACATTTCTGTATACTGTAGTGTGCCTAATAATAGAGTTTCTGCCAAAGACTACTGAAGAGTTTTGGGCATTCAACTTTGCCTATGCCAGTGCTTCCCAGACGTTTTCCTTTATTATCCAAAACTGGTTATACAAAAGCCTTGTCAAACTTTGAGGATGTATCTTAAGACCCTTCCTTTAGCACCTTGAAATGATTGCTGAACAAAATGGTCATAACATGAGGTTGACCTGTATTAGAATATCACTGAATGATCTTTGTGTCATGTCAACAAATTACCACTGGTAATTTCATCATTTTTTGTCTTATTAGGACAAAAGTTAATGAAATTACCAGTGGTAATTTTTACTTTGGGAGATTTTTGAATATACTACACAAGAAAATGTCAAAGGTGCTTTTTCAAAAGGCAACTGGACTTTCTGAGTTTTGCTTCTCATCCAAGAAACATCTTCAGTTCTGACTGAATAGTGGGACAACCATGACCTGGAAGACTGAAAATATCCATAGACATTTACACAGAAAATCTTTTAAGTTATATTTTTTTTAATGTCCCCATTATGGTGGGTGGAAGGTTTGCACATCCTTATCCAAAGAAAAACCACTTTTACCCAATTTTGGATAATTTATCCAGGTTTGGGAATTACTGGCCTATCCTGTAGCAGCCTACAAGAGGCTAATCAAGAATTCCAGCTTGAGGCCACTGCTACATTTCATCGGTTAAGTTTTCTGGGTTAAGTTTTCAATTCTCTTCCATCCCCATTCCACACATCCTTGGATGCATTTAAGGAGGATTTGAAAACTAATTTATTCACTAAAGCAGATTGTAGGGTGGAAGTGGTGATAAGGGATACTAAGAATTGCAGAAGTGCTGTTTGGCACCATGAAAGGGCTATTGTACTATAAATCATTTTAGTAAAGTTACATGGTAAGTAGGTTTAGACTATTATCATTGCACAGAATTATTTTCCTTTTAATTTTAATTTTTCCCTTCTGTTGAATTGTGTCTAATTCCTGGAAACTAAATTTGGTCCATCAGACGTATATTTGATTAATATAAGATTACTGTTTTTAAAATGTCAATATTTATCAGATATTCCTGTAGAAATAAGTAATTGATATACAGTAGAAGAACCTAGAGTTCAAAACCCCCCACTTTCAGTTCATTCAGATACTTTAAAATTATGTCTTCAGGGAACACAAAATAGAGCAAAACTATTTTGATAAATTATGGTATAATGAATTGTCATCCTAGCCAAGTTAAGTAATGAATGATTTAGAATTCTTATTTGAAAAGCATCTAGTTCTGGTGTCATGTGACATATAAGAAAAGCTCTTTTTATGATTATCTTTAAAAGAGACTCAATTGATACTGCAATAAACAATTCATGAGTAACAATTTTATAGGCATCAGTGAGTGAATTCATAAAGGAAAAAGAATGTCCAAAGAATTTGCATTTAAGAAAAACTTTCACAAAGCAGGATGCAAATGACTAAAATGAAGAATAGACCAATTTACATGCAATATCCTCAGTTATGCCAGTCTGTTCCTGTTTTAATGCCCCTCGTCTTCTATGAAAATTCAATCATAGAGGCAAATGCCAAAACAATAGCCTCAAAGATTCGAGGCCATTAAGTATTTGTCAAATGTAGTTCCTGTTGTAAAGTTCCTGTTGCTGTCCTTGATAATATAAAATAGTATAAAGAGGAACAGGTAGGTACAGTTTGGAAGACACATTCCAGGAGACACTGTCACAGAATTGATATTTAATGCACACTATAGTGTATTGAGCAGGACTTACCAACCTTTGCTGAGTCCCTATTGCCTTAACAATTTTCTCTTTCGACCCAAATTCACATTAAACTTGTTCTTCCACCTCATTTTGTTTTCTCAATGATATAAATGCAAACTTAACTCAGCATAGATTTATTTTTCAAGGGACTGCACATGTGATGGCTTGCAAGTGTGAAGTGGCTAACATAGATGAAAATTTCAAAACATCCCACATCTCAGTCACATAGAGTTTCAAGATTGTCCAGGTGTAGCTGGCTGAGCAATAAGTACTTGGGTGAGAATTAGATGTAGCTATAGGTCGAATGAACAAGCAGTCATTCAGCATCCTGAACTATTTTTCTTAGATGGCCAAATGTAACAACCTGACAGCTTGATCTGAAAGCTACTAAAAAAAATGTGACATTTTCCCACTTGTTTTCTAAGTAGGATTGCAAGAGGATGGTTCCTGCATTGCTAAACAAAATTTTACTAACTTATAGAAAAAGCTAAAAATTGGATATATCTATAAAGTTTGCACTTATAAAGAAGATAAAGAGGGAAACTGTAATAATGTGGTACAGGTGGTAATTGTGACAGGAGGGCCTTTGCATAGCTTCGTGTTGTGAACCAGTTGCACCTGTTCCTACATAGGAGGCTCTGCTCATGTCATCCACACCTTAGTCCCCTCCCATGGTTATGTGCTCTATGTGGCGTTGCCCTTGAAGAGTATCTGGACGCTTCAGATGGTGCAAAATGTAACAGTGTGTGCCTCTAGAATGGTATATAATATATTATACTTCTGTTCCGTGAATTGCATTGTTATCAGTTTGTCTCTGGGTCCAATTCGAGGTGCTGTTTTTGATCTTTAAAGCTCTTCATGGCATGGGAACAAGTTATTTGAAGGACTGCCTCTCCCCAATTACATCTGCCTGTCCCAGCAGAAGAGGTACTGTGGGCCCAGTCTGCTAGAGATTTATTTTTGCAGGACCAGGAGATGGGATATTTCTGCTATAGTGATCGCTTTATGGACCATCCTCCTCCTACCCCAGAGTGAGGCTCTTCCCATCCCCATTGATTTCCTCGAAATCCATCAAAACCTGGGTCCCAGGGGACCAGGGAGCTACTAAGGTGTCATCTGCTGCTTTCTCTTAATCTTTAATCATGATGTTTTAATTTTTTATGAATAATAATGTTTATATATATTACTGTTATAGTTTTTACTGTATGCTACCCAGAGTCACTTTTTCATGAGACAGATGGCCACATGAACTGGATGGATGGATGGATGGATGGATGGATGAAACAAACAAACAAACAAACAAAAAAACAAACAAACAAACAAACAAACAAATATTACATGATAAGCTAGTAAATCTATGTCAGCTCTTGGTAACCATATAGATAAAGTTTCTCATGGATGAACTGTCTCCAGCCTGATCCTTCAGTTTTTCCAATGATGCCCCCATCATTGTTATAATTGTGCCTATCCACCACATTGCTGGTTATTCTGTTTTGGACCATTTAGATAAGCAGGGTTTAAAAATTGAATCTGTATTTCATTTCTGAAGCTTGGATGGTTCTATATTTCCTGTTTGAATTGGCTTCTTCATCCTAAGCTAATCTTAATTCACTGGAAATCACCCAATATACTAAAACTAAATTCTCTGAATCAAATATAGATCTCAGAGGAGGCTAACTTTCAGAAAAGGTTATTATTAGATTAAACACTATTATAACTCTAACTATGCATGCTTAAAATAACTTCTGAATTATTTTAAGTAATTGTCCACATAAATAGCCCATATATCCTGCTCCCAATAAAGCTGTAATTAAATTCTTGTTGCCTCTCAGATATAGCAAATTCTTCCATTGAGTATGTGTAAATTTCTCATTGTAGTATTAAAGTCAGAAAAGGATGTGGGCAGATAAAATAATGTGGTTTTTCTTTACATTTATCAAACATCTAATCAAATCAGAGATAGCCTTTGCCTGCAGCTGTTTTTTTCCACTGTCATAGGAATTCTGAAAATTAGTCTGATAAATCTCAGGGCACTGGGTTTAGAAAGACTAAACTAAGGTAAGTCTTGATTGTAAGATGACATCAGAAATCCAGAAACAATAATTTTGGAAAGATTTGTTCCTTCAAAGCAAAAGCAACAATGAAATTATGTGTATTATGCTAATGTACGTATTTGCTTCAAAAATACAGCTGCCCCCTAACTTGATTATGCTTAAAGTTAATGGGATGCACATTAAATCTCTGTCCTGCTGATTTCAATAAACATGATTAAGTTCTATAAAATCTTCCTTTGCCATTCCTCTCCCATAAGTGCCATTCCTCATCCCTTAAATGTAAGAATTTGAACCATGTATAATAAAAAAGCAATAACTGATAATCCAATATCTGTTTAGTTGTTTTAATCTATATCATTCCACTACATTCTTATTAAATGAGTTTGATGATAATCAAACATAACAAATATGATAGTATTTAAAATAAGCATGAATAATATAAAATCAGATCTTATTCAAAGAAATAATTTCATTTGTGGTTAAATGTAGCTATTTGCAAAATAATTCACTATAACACTAGGAATGGAGTAGGAACAGTACAATTGTTACACATCAGATGTCAGAGAATGGATTCTCAAAAACAGAGTCTTTTTTGTGATATCATCACTGTTGTGCAGTACTCTTCCCAAAAATATTCATTTAGCTCCTGCTTTATTCTTTTGTTTTCAAACCTAAGCAAAACTCTTTTTTTCTTAAGTTTTCAAATACAATTTCATTGGCTGTTTTATGTAGTTAATATAATCAAGCCAGTGGTGGGATTCAAATATGTGAACAACCAGTTCTCTGCATGGATGCCGCTTCTGGAAGTCCCTTCTGGACCTGGGCAACAAAAAATTAGCTACTGATTCTGCCGAACTGGTGCGAACTGGCTGAATCCCACTACTGAATCAAGCCTTTGTTTTATTATGTGTATTTGCACTTTAATTATTATTTTGCAGACCACTGTGGAATATTATTGGAGGTTCTTATACTAGAAGAGAAAACCACAGTGGAAACAAAGAATATATTCATACACTGAACTAATGCAAAAAGTTGTAGCTTAAGGCTATTTCACAAGGATCATGCTGTTTCTTTTCAAATGGACCATTTATATAGTAGCTAAACTCCTTCTTAGGAATTTCTGGAGACAATAAACATATGCTTGATAGATGGTCATTCAACAAAATCAAGTGAAGATTTTGCTTCTTTAAGAGTCATGGCCAAGGGCATCATTTAGTGAAGTAGCTTCAAGAGTGACATTATTATTGCAAAGCTTGTTTATGACAGACAGTTTATGAAGCATTTGGAGATCATATTAACACATTTTAGTCACATTAGAAAATGAATTTGTTCTGCAAGAACATAATAAAGCAAGGCTTAGTCTTTGTCTTATGTGGCTTCTTGTGGGTTGAAAGATAAGATAAACAATCAGAGGTTTTGGCTTTCATACCATGGGCCTGTTATCATTCTGGAGAAGGTCTGGTTTATTTCAACCAGTGTACTGTACTAAAGAAATAATTTAACTGCCCAGAATACTGAATATTTGCCATCATCATAGATATTTGAGCTATGTAATTCCAGTACATACTGCTGTACTAAATTAGACCTCTCCTGTCTAGTGTCCAATTTTGAGTCAAAATGCATTGCCTTCCAAAATGCTTTCAGTAAATGTGGACAATTAAGGAAATATACAGTAGATTAAATGGCCTCAAGATTAAAAAAAATCTATGCTATATGCAAACCTTATTTATGCTTGCAGTCTAGCAGAAAAATTAGACTAGCCATTTTTTTGCAATATGGGAAAGGGGAGATATCTCTTTGGGCAGAGGTACAAAGATCTCCATCCTCATTTTTGCTTTTCTGGCAGCAGCCAACAAAATGTAGAGAGTTGGAACATTCAGACCTCACTTCGTACAATCTATCCATCTGATGTAGTGAGCTGTTATCAGACTCCTCATGATTTTTATGGGACACCAAATATTACCCTTAGGTGTGATAACCCAAGTGCAGTTTTTTTCTGTATTTATAGTGCCACATATTCATGAGCATGTTTTTTTTTAATTCACTCCTTACATTTTCAGTACTCTCATTGAACAAAATGTCTAGGTAAACATTGGCACTTCACTTGAACGCCAAGAAATGGATGGAGCACCTTTTGGAAATAGCCTGGCACAGTTCTGATAGCCAATTTTTAATATTGAAATTTTGCAAAATTTAGCACTAGTTATGGTTTGTGTGAAAACAAAGATGATAGTTTAGGAGTTTTAAGCAATTTTTTTTCATTTATCTTTCTGCTTATAAAACACTCAAATTTGATTATTATTAAAATTCCTGACCAGTCATTATGAATAACTTTCCTTGAGCTTTATGGGAATTGCAGATAACTTATCAAATTTGCATATCCTGAAAGCAACAAAGTCTTTGGCTCTCTTGCATGGCTTTTTTAAAATTATTAGTAGGACAGTATCCTCTTTCTGCCTGAAAGGAAACAATATATGGCAGTCTTTTTCCGGGCAGATTTTGGAAGCTGTCTCCAGGAGACATCTGCACCAAAATGTTTTAGCAAAATAAATGGTTATGTGCCTTTCAGTTGTTGTTAGCTCTTCGATAGATAGATTTTCCCCATGACAATTAATAATAATAATAATAATAATAATAATAATAATAATAATAATAATAATAATAAAGTTGGAAGGGACCTTGGAGGTCCTCTAGTCCAACCCCTGCTCAGGCAGGAAGCCCTATACCATTTCAGACAAATGGCTGTCCGGTCTCTTCTTAAAAACTTCTAGTGTTGGAGCATTCACCGCTTCTGGAGGCAGGTTGTTCCACTGGTTAATTGTTCTAACTGTCAGGAAGTTTCTCCTTAGTTCTAGGTTGCTTCTCTCCTTGATTAATTTCCATCTGTTGCTTCTTGTCCTGCCTTCAGGCACTTTGGAAAATAGCTTGACTCCCTCTTCTTTGTGGCAGCCCCTGAGATATTGGAACACTGCTATCATGTCCCCCCTCGTCCTTCTCTTCATTAAACTAGACATACCCAATTACAGCAACCGTTCATTAAACTAGACATACCCAATTACAGCAACCGTTCCTTATATGTTTTAGCCTCCAGTCCCCAGTTCCTAACTCCTCCTCTGCATTAGTAGTTGGAAAATAACCTGGGTAATTGTAGAGTTGCCCAAAATGTCTAACTGGTATTATTCAGTCATATTGCATTGTATCTAAGTACTGTCTTGCTATAGCCTTCATAAGTGTAAAAGCAATATCGTTTCTTGTTTTCCAGAGTAATAAACAGTATAATCTTCTAATTGAAAGTGTCTAATTCCAATACATCTAAATTAGCTTATCACTAAAGTTGTTTCATTTCACCTTTCACAAAGTTATATATTTCCATGTTTATGTTTGTTACTGTCCACATTCTTACTGTGATTCTTTTTTGCAGTCTTGAGTTTGTTTTTTTCTTGTATGGCAATATCAACAATTAGATAGCCTGAAGGCCTTAATCCAACCATGGCAGAGACACCATTAGTACGCCAAACAGTCCACAGTACTATGTTGAGTGCAATATGACCTGAAGAGCTCATCATCTGGTGTCAAGATAATGATTTAGAAGGTAACCAGCTTGTATAATGTGAGATGAATGATGCAATGTTAGGAATGACTCAGCAGGAGTCTGTATCCTTTTAAGAGCTTGAGTATAAAAGGGAAGGTCTTGCTGGAGTCTTTCTGTCTGGTTCCTTTCCTGCTGTAATTGCTGTATATTGGAGTTTGCTGAATTATCACCATGTGAATGTATTTTGTTCCTAGTGTATATTTGTAGATAGTGTGTAATATAAACCACATTTAATACAAACCACTGTTTACTATATTTACTCCTGGGTTACTTCAATGCAATAAGATTGTGCATGCTGACATCTGGCTTTATTTATTTATTTATTTATTTATTTATTTATTTATTTATTTATTTATTTATTTATTTATTTATTTATTTATTTATTTATTTATTTATTTATTTATTTATTTATTTATTTATTTATTTATTTATTTATTTATTTATTTATTTATTTATTTATTTATTTATTTATTTATTTATTTATTAAATGTATATGCTGCCCATCTCACTGTAACACAACTCTGGGTGACTATAACATTATTTTATATTTTCCATTCATATGAGTTTTCCTGGTAAAGGCACAGGAGTGATACCTATTGCTTTCTCCTACGCAATATGGATTAGTGTTTTTGCCATTGTCACTAAAGTGATTATCTGTTCCTAGCATCTTCCTATATCTCTGCTGCTGAATATAAGTATCTGGTTGGTTTAGTTGGGCAGATGGGTTCACTGTCATGTCTTAGAAGATGACCCTGTGGGAATATATACTCTTGGTATTCACCTCACCTCATTTCCCCCAGGAACCTTTATTTATTTGATTTTTATCCCCCTTTTATTACTCTAAATAACCCAAGGTGATGTACATACATAATTCTCCTTCCTCCTCCTTTTTTCCCCACAATTGTTTTTTTTTGCGGGGGTGGGGAAGATAACGCTCTTTATTTATTTGTAGATTTGATGTTTTATTGTTTTGTTGCAAGAAGTCTCAACTTATTAGCATAAAACATCATCATATAATAAGAATAAATTCAGGGGTAAAAGTAGTGGCAGCAGAAACTTGACACTTAAATTTTATGCAAATGTAGAAGAATTACATTCACCAAATCCAATGGGAATTACTTCCATCCCCAATTATGCAAATAGGTTGAAAACTAAGAAAGAAAGGCATGCCTCATTGAACATTATGAGACATCCAAAGTGGAAAAATCAGAGGTTTACTCTATAAGCATTAGCAGCCTCATACAATTAGAGAGAACAATAGGATTTCAGAGTGCCTAAATCTAATGAAAATGCTACTAATTTAGGTACTACCAAAGTTAAGATCCTTTCTGGGTTACCCTCTGCCTAACCTCAGCAGCTGTGAGGCCTGGGGAGGGAAGAATCCTTTACAAGTTCCTCCCCTCTCAGCTGCCCCCACTATGAATGCCAAAAACTCACCCCATTCCAGAAATGTTCCTGGCTTATATATTTTTCTTTACTGGTAGAATACTGGTTGGGAAAACATTCCCCTCTAGTAGGATCACTCCCTTCCTTTTGAAACATAAACTGACTTTATTTCGCTACTAGAAATTATTTTATTACTTTATTTCACTACTAGAAGCTAAGAGGTTAAACTTTTAAAAGTGTGGGAATGCAACCCCCTTATATAGATTTATGCAAATCATGGAATGCATGTAACTTGTGGAATCTGGAATAATGAAGGTAGAACTAGAAAGACAATGGCTTGTACAAACAAAGACTATGTGTTTTAGAAAAAAAAAACTTTAAACAGTAACCTTTAGTGTGTTGCTTCCCCTTAAGTATTACCTTCCTTGGCCTTGCTTTCAATAAGCTTGTCCCAGTTTCAAGTAACTTTCTTTTGCCAATAAAGGAGAATATTTGTATGAAATATGGGGTCCTTGGGGCTCTCTGAGCTTGTTTTTTTCTTGCAGACATTTCATTTCCTAAACTACGTAACATCATCAGTGCTGGCCCCAGCTTTCTTTTGATTTCTGTTTTATGGCTGAATTGACATTTTATTACTTCCCTAGGGGTCCCTAGAAAAGAACTGGGGAGGGTGTTCTGCCTGTTCTGCCTATCTATTTTTCTCCTTCAATAAAGAACCTGAAGCTTTTGATTGTAAACAGAGAGAACATATGTCTGGCAAACTATACAATTTTGAAAATAGATTAGAGTTCTCGAGAAGAGGGAATGGCCTTTTCGCATTTATTTGATTAAAAGTGGAGACTCAATAATAGACTCTCCTTTCTCTTGCTATTTTTTTCCATTGCCTTCCCATGCTTCAGCTCAGTTTTTCCTTCAATTTCTATTCCTCCCATGAGGCTTTTGCTATTCTATGTCATAGCTAACAGGAAATTCTTCCCTTGAGAAATTGCTGGAGGCTTTGTTCTTCTGGAGAAAATGTCCCCTGATTTTAAAAGCAATAGCCCTACCACTACCCTACGGGCAAAAGTGCCCAGTCAGTCCCCCCTCCCTGTTGCCTGCGGTTGATGAGAGCTGTTACCATCTGACCCACCTGGTTAGGTGCCCAGATGGAGAAGGCTGGGCCATTTAGACCAGTGTTTCTCAATCTCAGCAAATTAAGACACGTGGGCTTCAGGTTTAAGTTAAAGCTCACCTATCTTAAAGTCGCGGAGGTTAGGAAACACTGATTTGGACTTTTGGTCGGCTCTACCCTAGAAGTCTTCTGTGCTTCTAAAGTAAACCGAATTAGCAACGTCTCCTGTTGTTAATTCCTCCTAATTCTGTTGAACTGAAGAAGCTTCTTGGATGAGTAGCGAAACGTCTTCAAGTTACAGTGTTTCTCAACCTTGACAATTTTAAGGCATGTGGACTTCAACTCCCAGAATTCCACAGCCAGCATTGCTGGCTGTGGAATTCTGGGAGTTGAAGTCCACATGCCTTAAAATTGTCAAGGTTGAGAAACACTGAGCTTAAAACAAAGGAAGCCCAGTTGCCTCTTGGGACAACCATGACCTGGATGAGTGAGCATCTCCATAGACCTCTCCTGTTCCATGCTCAGCGGACAGGATACGGCTTCCCCAGGGGATGAGGCACCACGCCCGGAGCTCAGGCTGACTCCAGGGGGCTCTTTGCCCACGAACCCGAGAAGGCAAAAAAAAAAAAAAAAACGCGCTGCGAGGATCGATTGTTTTCCCGCCTCCGAGCTCCTTCGGGCGTCCCATGCAAAGGTGCCGCCCCTGGGCAGACGCAGCAGCATCCCCGGCCGGGCTGGCGTTCTTTAGGGAGCGAAAATCCAGGCGGCGCTTGCCCTTCGCTTTGGCGGAGAGGTTCAGGTCCACGACTCGGGAGACAGGAGCGCCCGGGCGGACCCCCGCCTGCCCCGCCTCCTCAGCAGGCGAGCCAGGCGATGCTACCTGTCTGGGTAAGCAGCACCTGTGGCGAGCGGCGCTTTCAGCAGGTCGCCGGGAGGCAGCGCGGGGATCGGGCAGAGGCGACGCGAGAGAGGCACGAGAGGCGGCGGAGCTCTTCCGAAGGGCCGGTTCTGACTTAAAGCGAAAGGCGGGGGGGGGGGGGGCGCCGCGCCAGGACTGCGGAGTTTGCAGTTAAGTTGCGAGTAGGAGCTGGACGCTCTTGCCGCTGCAGGAAGGGTCTCGCTGGTAGCCGAGCTCCCTTCGGGGCCGGCCGAGGAACTCAGCGAAAATCGTTGCGGAGACCAGCGATGCCCAGAAGCGCAGAATGTGCGCAGGGCGCGCAATTTCGTCGCGCGCTGGCTGCTGTGCCAGGGTTATTTTGCTGTGCCAGGGTTATTTTGCGCGGCTGGAAGATGCCGGGCAGTTTTCTATGGAACAAATTGTCCCAGTCTTGAAGTGCTTCTAAGGTGCGTTTTTAAAAGCCACCTTATGTCTTGGGGTAAGGTGGGGGTGGCGGGCTGATGGACAGCATCAACAGGTTTGGGTTTGGATGGGAGCTTTCACTTTGGAAGAGCCTCCTCCTCCAAGGGCGGAGAAGAGTTAAGATGCGCTCTTGGGTTGGCCGCCTTTTAGGAAGCCCTTCTGCATTTACTACAGGGAGGTAGCTTTAACGTGAGTTAGAAGCAGTGGTGCAGTTGGGTAATCATAGGCTCTGAAAAGCTGCCGTCCAGGTTACTTGCTTCCCCCCCAAAGAGGGAGGGGAGGAGCCTGGATATCAAAATGCATCAAAATGCTTCAAGAATATCCACCACCATTTGTTAGGAGTATATCAATTCACTATCTGTATTAGAGAGGAGGAGAGAAAATGCAGGGCTACTAGGATGTTCTTTGAGGGATCACACACAGTGATTGAAAGTGTCGACTTACTCTTCGAATATTGACACAAGCCACAGATCAGATTCCTTCCTAAAGATGTTGCTTCTCTGATTTTTGTTCCCTCTTTTAACATATGGAGAAGACTTGTTATTTCGGAGCCCTTCCTGTTTGAATTTTGCTCAGGTGCTACCAGCTGATCTGAACTTCAACGACTGAACTTCAGCTTGTTGGCATGGACTTCCCTATGGATTGGTCATTTCTGAGCAAAGCATCCTGGAAAACTGCTGGCCTGTAGAGCCTCTTCCATGGCACTTTGAAGGTGGAGCTCCCTAGCTGGCTTCTTTCTGTTTTGTCCTGCGAAAGGGAAGAGAGCCTGATCAATGATGGGAAACAGCAGCAGCAGCAGCACCAGGAGTGCCAATAGTACAGACTGCAGACTGGCCTTTGCTGGAGTGGTCTGCCAGCTGCTCTTCATGGTCCTCTTGATCGTTGCCATCACGCTTGGAAATCTGGTGAGTCTCCTGGTTTTCTTCTGTATAAAGCAATTCCGGACACCCCAAAGCTACCTAAAAGTCTCTTTGGCCCTTGCTGATTTGGCTGTGGGGCTTATTGTAGTACCTTACTCAGTTTATCAGGAGATGAACACGTTGGCCTATGAGACGGAGCAAGAACGGAGTCCAACTGGCTGGTCAGTCTGTTTGATCACTGGCCCTATCTTTGCAGGGTGCACTTTTGTCTCAATCAGCACCATATTTCTGCTTTCGGTGGAGAGGACCATCACTGTGCTGAGGCCCTTGCACAGGAAAGCTGTGATTACCAAGCGCAGGATCACTTGGCTCATTCTTGGATCTTGGATACTGAGCTTCTCCTTGGCGGTGATACCTCTGCTCTCAATTCCAAATATCACCTTTGAATACAATTCCTGCAGTAAGATGTGTATCTATGGCTTTTCACCAGGCAAGTTGCCAGAGTCCAATTGGAACGTCATGCTCCTGTACCCAATATTTGACTTCACCCTCTTAGGTGGCACTTTTGTTGTCAACACCATCACCTTTGCCACCCTCCGGCAGTACCACAAAATGAGGAAGCAACTGAGGGAAGAGCCACAGGGAACCCACAGGCTCTCTTACTCAGATGTCACTGCTGCCAGGACCATTGGCATCCTGACCTTTGCATTCTCTGTGTCTTTTGCTCCCGTTGCTGTATTTGTTGTGGGCACTGTGGTAGGCTATGAATGGTGCCAATTCTCCTTCTATGCTTTCTGGATCCTTGCTTCCAACAGTTGTTGGAATGTGGCTATCTACAGTGTTTGGGACCCCAAGTTCCGGCAGGGGCTGCGGGAAATATTCTGCAAGCAAATGCTGAAAGCTGATTTCCAGCATCATTCCAGTCACTCACTGGAGGGGCACCGTTCTTCCCCTGCTTGTGTGATAGTCCTCAAGGAGATGCTCCGTCCAGAGACCAGCTAGTGGCAGAATTGGTACTTGCTGTTTTTAAAGAGATGACTGCTTCAGAGCAGGTCTGGGTATTTTAGCTGGAGATTCTGGATTTTTCAATAACTATTTTCCTCTTCAGTTGTTGCAGCTTAATGGAATGCCTCCCCCCCCCCCAAAGTATGTACTTTCTGAGTGCCAGATTTTTCTTTCCATTCACTGGATTGGAGCCTGTTGACCTTTGTATTGCAAATGTACAATGAATTTATGAGGATACATTTCGGAGT
Organism: Protobothrops mucrosquamatus; assembly: GCF_001527695.2. Lineage (NCBI taxonomy): Eukaryota > Metazoa > Chordata > Lepidosauria > Squamata > Viperidae > Protobothrops > Protobothrops mucrosquamatus. The sequence continues at coordinate 797,016 of NW_015386851.1, read as the reverse complement.
GTTGGAAGCACATTGCACTTTTAAAAACTGCTGCTAGATAAATATCTTAATACAGAGCAGCTATTTATTAGTGACTCCTAGTCCATATAAAAATATTCCAGTTTTGATTTACAGGAAGAAAATATAAAAAAGAAGAGAAAGAGAGAGAAAGAAAGAGAAGAAAAAACTTTAAAATGCATCACATCATGAATGAATCTCTAGGCATGATGAGGGCTGAAATAATATGTCCTCTGTGTTCTATTTTGCAAAAGTAATCCTATGTAATGTATTACAATGTACAGTTGAAAAACAATGACCTTTTAATTACTGTTAATCTCAAATATGGTTATAATACTCAGTATATATTCTACAGCATTTATTCAGAAACGTATTTGCACAAAAATGCCTTTTTAAAAATGGTAAAATGGCACTTTTTACAACTGCTGACATTTTATTGACATTGATATTTGCATATTTATTTATATTTTCTGAACTCCAGACTTCTGGTTCTACACTCACAAATCATACGTTTTGCAAGAAATATGACGTTAGTCTACAGCAGGGGTCTTCAAACTTGGCAACTTTAAGACTTATGGACTTCAACTCTCAGAATTCCTCAGCCAGCCAGGAATTCTGGGAGTTGAAGTCCACAAGTCTTAAAGTTGCCAAATTTGAAGACCCCTGGTCTACAGCAATGTAGAAAAAAATGGTTTCAGTTTTCCCAGCTGCAAGTCCAGAACTTCATTCAAAAGGATTCAAAATGCAGCATGTTTGTAATCAGTGTTTGTATGGGACTTGGCAGTGAAAGAATGGAAAAATGTAAAATCACAATAAGAAATAGGATGGATCACATGCCTTTCATTTGAAATCTGAAACGATTCTCATGCTCTTATTATACTACTTTTCCTGTTTTGATTGGGTTAAAATAATTCAACTTTGACTGTATGTGGTTGTGTTGATAACAAACATTGTGAATGTGTTCTGTAAGAGTAAATATCCTTGATCAAATATTGCCACAGAAATAATAATCTGTCAAAAGGCACACAAAGTTTATCTGAAACAGTTGCCAATAGTAAAACCTTTTCACAGGAAACACCTTTTAAGTAAAAGCTTTGTACTGATTGTATGGGAAGTAAAGGGGCAAACACAACCTGTTATACTTTGAGGTTCAAGGTTTCTTCAGAATTGGAAGTAGCATGGCTTGTGTTGAGTTACCCGACCATCCTTTCAATGTGTTTTTCTATAACACACACATGTACACAGACACACATACACAGAGGACTGTCAAATATTTTATAACTCAAATTTTCTAGTTTAAAAAAGAAAAGGACAGAAATACAATACTAACCTGACTTCTTCAGCCCTAAAAAAAAGTTCATTTAGACCGCAGTCTTATCCAAATTCTTGGATGTCATGATGTGCTTTGATTCATGGAGTAGAAAATCATGTTTGGAAAACAAATGGCTAATGCTCTTTGATACAGGCAAATCATTATTGTGTTTCTCCTTTGCTGAATTTCAGGCATGGCATTCAGCTTTATATTTCTAAAACAGACCATGTCTGAGGAGAGATAAAATGATTTTATGAAGTCACTCATTCCACGAAATCAGAACTGCACACAAATGGTTTTTATTTCAAACTTGAGGAACCAGTTTCTCCTGAACAAAAGTTAGTATCTGAACAAAATGCAGAGAATGCACTCAAAAACAAAGTGTGGGTGACTACAAATTATAAGTAAGTCTTGCAGCTTAACAACTAGCATAAATTTAATGGAGTCAAAATCTGTTTAGGTGAACTCATGGTGTATAATCTCAAGAAAGGAATTTATATGCACCATGGGTTTGAATGGGGAAATAAAGCCAGGCCAAAAGTTAGGGCAACAGCAATTAGTACACTTACATTGCACATTGCCAGTCCTGAAGAAGTCAGTATCAATTCAAACAGTTTTTGCACAAGCAGTGAAGGACACAACAGCTGTCTCTTACTCTTACTTGAGCCCATGAAGTTAAAGAGAAATAAAATGTAGAAATCAGAGGCATTAACAGTGATTTCAAGAAGTTAGTGTTGTTAAAAAAATAAGCTTCATGGTGCCCAAATATTTTTTACAGCTGACTAATAATTCATTCCCACTGGAAAATGAAATTCTTCCTTGCTGGAGCAGGATTTGTTAGCAAAACGCCTCTCTCTGTTCTGAACATAATGTTCATTAACTACAGGAGACGTGATTGATGCCTGTGTAAACTTTTCTTGAAATCATCTAAAAATGTGAATTACATGATGCTCCAAGGCTACTTTTTCCCATTGTTCATAGATTAAGTTAGAGAATTTTCTCCTAGCCTCTTGCAGTTTAAATTGAGAGTAAACTGATATATGAAGCTATATCTGAACTCTTGAGCATAAATGTTTCATTTATTTTTGCCTTATTTCATAACAATTCAGAATGTTTGTACTTAGGCACAGAAAACGTGAACATGCTTGATCAAAAACTCCATTGAAATAGTAAATATTGGCTTATATAATATTACATTTATATCCCATTATTTCTCTGGGAACTCAGTGGTCTCATGAAAGTTTCTTTTCATTTTATTCCTGAGAGGTAGGTTGAGCTAGGTGTTTATGACTGGCTTATTTTCATCGTTAGTATTATCTCTGTGTAAATTTTAACTGAAATTTCCTTTATTGCCTTCAACATCTTAATTACTATTCCCATGTCTGTTGCATGTTGCAAATTCTTGAGTTCCTTCAGTAACCTTGCAATATGTCCAGATTATCCTTGATAATCTTGTAATTAAATTAATCTGATACACGGTATTTCATTGCATGTGAAATGATAGCACAAGACCATTTTATTTGCACATGACCTGAAACAACCCACTCATCCTAGTGCCAATTCTGGAATGCCTATAGTTAGGGATTTCTGAGATTTAACATCCCAATACATTGAAGCCTACCAGGTTAGGAAAGTCCAGGAAATAATAGGCATTTTTCTACAGTATTTTTGCCTTCTGATTTTAGGACATTGTGATCTGAGAGTTGGATCAATGAAGAACAAGATATTAGCAGATCGCACAATCTGCCAGGCTTGGATGGAAGTAAAGTCAGCCTTGGTTAGTATTGGAAGAGTGACCATCTGGGAATACCAGGGCTATTGACTAGATTTTTTTTCCACTCCTGTCAACTGACCGGACTAATTCCTGCAGTTTTCCTGACAAGGTTTTACAAAAGTGGTTTGCTATTGTCGCCTTCCTAGGCCTGAGAGAAATTAACTGGTCCAAAGTAATCTAACTGACTGTGTCTAAGGTAGAACTAGAACTCAATAGTCCCCTGGTTTTAGCATGATGCCTTAACCACTACACCATATTGGCTCTCTGTTGATTACACTGGGAAGCTGAAAAACATCATCCTGAAAAAAGTCAATAGCAAACCTCTGCTATATTACCCTTAAAGACTACTTGGAGGCAGCCACAATGAGATCAATCCAAGGAGAATCTTAATCAATGGGGGGGAAAAGAAAAGAAAAGAAAAGAAAAAAGAAAGGGGAACTCTTTTATTAAAGGTGATGGGATACTTCTATCCAGCTACTCAGACTATAGATATGGACAAGTCAAAGCTTTCCATGTAAGAAATGCACACAGAACAAGAATCATTCTCTTCGTAGGTTCAATCTATTGCAGTAACCGCTGCATATGAATAATGGGTTCAAAAGTAGTGGCTGTGTGTGAGTGGGGGGCTCAGAATTTTGGAAACTAGGCTGAATTCCCTCAGTTGTAGATTTGGCTCCTTGTTATGGGTAATAATAGAACAAGTCCTTGGTTATATCCAAACAAGGGAAGCGTGACATTATTGGTATTTTTCAAAGGAGCCATACAAAACAATAACTGCAAAAAGAACATGAAAACTGGGCTCAAGACCAGACAAGGCCTATTGCTGTACTGTTTTGAAAAATGAGGACTATTCCTAAGGTCACATAATTGCCCAATAGGTTATGCTATATACTTAACATTCTGTCTGTAGCTGTTGACTGCTGTAAAAGGCAACTAATGGCATTAGAAGCCCACAGGGGAAAAAATGCAATGAGGAAATAGAAAACTGCAAAATTGTAGACTGAATTAAACATTTTGTGAAAAAAATACACAGCAGAGAGTTGTTTTTCTTAAGAAACATGTTGAGTGAATTATCTATTCAAGACCAGTTACTTGAAAGAATGTTTTGTGTTGTTATTATTATTATAGGTCAAATCAATTTCTGTATTATATCCTGGACAAAGAGTTTGACTAAAACATAGTAGTAACCAAACGTTGTGTGATACAATTTCCAGATGTGGGGTTCTTTCACAGGAGACTCATATTCTGATAGTAGATGGTCCAGGAGATTGGTTAGACTTTTGCTTGGAGAAAGAAAAAGGAAGCACAATTGATCTTATTCATCTCCATGTATATTTTAAGTACCTCCATAGCATCAAAAACTTAGACGTGGTCAATATTTGTTTAGGATTGGCCATACAGAGAAGTAGCTCCATGCCAATGTTTATGTAAAAGCAACTCCATGCCCTGTTCCAAGTTATTTGGTGGTGTATTTATTATGAAATGGTACAGGGTACTGGATGTAATTCTTTTTACTTTGAATACAAGCTTTATTTCTCTGTTCCTCCTTCTCATCTTGAAAAAAAGTCCCATGGGAGGAATTTTCTCATCAGATCTTTATTTTAATTTAATTAAACCCTAGGAAACCAGGCAGACTGCAAATGACTTACTGCTAGAAGGATGACGACACAATCTCTGGGAAAAACTAAACTTAATATCCTACTAAATATAATATGCTACTAAAACTCTTGGTCTGCAACCTATTGAAACAGTGCTTCAAGGGGCAGCAATTTTTGAGCCTAGGTACTTCAAATGGACTATCTTACAGAAGACATCCAAAATCCAAGACCCATGACTCCTATAGGATTGAAATTTGGCTAATTTGTGGTGAATTGAGTGCTGCCAGGCTGCCTGCCTTCTTTACAGGAATTGAATTACAGGAAGTGTAAAATGGTTATAGAAATCGGGTATGTCTAATCTAATGAAAAAAAGAACTAGGGGAGACATGATAGCAGTGTTCCAATATTTGAGGGCTCCTACAAAGACAAATGAGTCAAACTATTTTCCAAAACACCAAAAGGCAAGATGAGAAACAATGGATGGAAACTAACCAAGGACAGAAGCAACCTAGAACTAAGGAGAAATTTCTTAATGGTAAGAACAACCACCCAATGGAATACCAGTTGTAGGTGCTCCATTACCAGAGGCTTTCAAAAAGAGACTGGACCATCTATCCTATCCTATCCTATCCTATCCTATCCTATCCTATCCTATCCTATCCTTCCTCCAGAGGCTGAGTAGAGCAGCACCTCCTTCCACTGCTGGAGATCAGGCAGACTGGTCCAGCCCTAGCCCTCCAGAGGCTGGGTGACTGGTCACACCTTTGGCTGTTGGAAGGCAGTTAGTTGCAGTCAAGATGGCAGGAAGTCAGGAGTTGTTCCCACTCCCACTGTTTTTTTTTTTGGTTTTTTTTGCCCTCGGTCATTTTATTTCTCCGTTTAGGTAAGGAAATATTTTTGAAACAATTACCTAATGGATCATAGGTTGTCTAGTTCTCATTGAGACAATCATTGTGATTTCAAAATATTTAAAAGCTCCCCAGCTAACCAGCAACATTTACAACTAGCCACTACGCCACACCAAATTAAAATCCCCTTTAATCTGCTACACAGGCAAAGAAAGATTAACCACCTGTGGTAACTTGAAGGAAAACACCAATTCTGCTGTGGTTTACAGCAAGTCGGTGAAAAGGTCAGATATACATTTTTTTTCATTTTCTGCAGTAAACACACATATATATTGATGGGGCAAGAATCCCATCTTATAAATGGGATTCCCTGCCCCATCAATAAGTACTTTTTTATTTTTATAATTTTATTCATTTATAACATAAAATATGAAAATAACAAAAGCAAATAAGAGACAACAATAGGGAAATGGAAAACGAAAAAGTGGAGGAGGGGAGGGAAAGAAACAAAAGGCGTTGACTTCCGACTCCCTCTGTTGCTGTAAAATAAGACATTAAGATTGAATCTCAACTTTTTACATTTTTATAGTAGTATGAACTAGCCATTTCTATATCAACAAATCAGTCTAACCAGTGAAACCCAAAATCATAATATCATTTTTTTTCCACCTCAAGCACAAAGTCCAGAAGTAGAAAAGAAATTACTTATATTCTTTTCTTTTATCAAAACAATCAATTTAGCCATCTCTGTTAATTCCATCAGTTTTTGTAACCATTTGTCCATGGGGGGAATGGAAACATCTTTCCATTTTTGTGCATAGAGCAATCTTGCTGCCGTCACCATATATAAAATCAGAGTTCCAAATTTTTTTCCAAGTCTTTTTCTATTAGACCTAGAAGGAAAGTTTCTGATTTAATCTTTATGTTCACTTTAAGAATTTTCTGCATTAATATATGAATCCTATTCCAGTATTTCTTTGCTTTATCACATGTCCACCATAAATGATAAAAAGTCCTTTACATTTACATTTCCAACATTCATTTGAAATACTTTTATACATTCTAGATAACTTATCTGATGTTAAATACCAGCGATACATCATCTTGTACAAATTTTCTTTTGTTATAGTTTAATGTAAATTTTAAACATTTCATCCACATATTCTCCCATTGTTCAAGCATCACATTATACCCAAAATTCATTGCCCACTGGTTCATAAAGTGTTTTACATGTTCACTTTCCAAATTCAATTTTGATAACATTTTATAGATCTTGGCAATAATACGATCATCACTACCAGATAGAAAAAAATTTCAATTCATTTTTAGCAAAATCAAACCCATCACTTTTTAAATCTAGTTTAAACCTTTCCTTCATTTGTAGGTATGTAAACCAATAGCAGACATGACTTTCTAATTCTAGTTCTTCCTTTGACTTGAGGGTGGAGTCTCCAAAGTTGAAAGATAATATTTTACCATACATCCACCAATGTGTCTTCACCACCATATTTTTCTAAAAAAAAGCTTCTTGGGGGGACACCCAAAGAGGCAACTTCGTAAAGAACCTTGTTTTATATTTATTCCAAACTCTTAATATGGCATGTCTAATAAAATGATTATTAAAATCAACATTTACTTTAACGTTATCGTACCATAAATACCCAAACCTTAATTCATGGCTTTCCAAATCAAGTAGCCTCTTATTCTGGAGGTTCACCCACTCTTTTAACCAGACCAAACAGCATGCATCAAAGTACAATTTCAAGTCTGGTAAACCCAAACCCCCTCTTTCATTGGGTTAGATATACATTTAATTATTTCACCCAAACAAATAACATATTGTGATTTATCAAATCCAGAACCAATCAGTGGCCCCAAACAATGGTGGGATCTGCTATGAGATGTATCCCTTGCCCACTTTATAATTACAATAAATGAATATGCTAGAGCCCCACACACTATCTTATGAGGATTACAGAGAAAATTAAGCTATTGATGAGTTTAACTTTTAAAGCCTAAGAGTTATTTATACTCCATGAGTTGGGTATTGAATTATGAACGTAGGTTCTGATGGTTTTCAGTTGCTGAAGATTTTTTTGTTCATCTATTCTCTACAATGTATTGATATTTAGTGAGCAAAACATGGAGTTTAATCTTGAAATCCATTGTACAAGAACCATTTTCCTGCCCAAAAATGATGGGTGACTGTTGATAGTCCACAATCTCACACTGTTCCACATAGTGGAAGAAAGCATATTCTTTAGGTAAAGGATTTCTCCATGTGTCGGCAAACTTAGTATTTGTAAACTTTCCTGTTTACAATTCATAGTTTTGAAAATTAAAGTACTTTTGGTTCACAGTGTCATTCAGTTCCACAAAACCTCAACACTTTTTTTTCTTCAAGGAAAGTTCTAAAAACTGATCTTGATGATAAAGAAGGATCTGTTCTTTGTAATTTCCTGATTTGTTTGAGTTTCAGATTATTCATGTCAAGAAATATCTCCTGCCTGAGCCAAATCACAGCATGGTTCTCTGTGTGTGTGTGTGTGTTTTATGTGCTGTAGAGGCTTTTTCATTGAATCTGCATCTGAGATTGTTGGGGAAAAAACCCACCAACTCTTGGGTGCATGATATTATCTGGGTCTTGTTTGGCTCCTTTTTCTTGAGATAGATTTAAAACAAACACACACACACACAAACACACAAGCTATGTTAATCACTGTTTAGTTCAATTAATACATACGGTAGCTTGTTTTTCTGTTAAAAAAAACCTTTTAAAGAGAGCTTAAAAGATTGAAATAAGTCACATACAGATATTAAAGTGATAGCTGAAGATGACAAAACCAATAATAAAAAACCCCATTAATTTCATAATTGCACTCTACAATGGATAGTAAATATATAAGAAGAAAGGTGGGGTTGTTGTCTACAGTACAAAGACAGGCAGCACATGAAACCACGCCCCCTCTGGTCTGTGGGAAAACTTCTCTCCACAGAACTGGTCCCTGATGCCCAAAAGGTTGGGGGCCACTGATCTAGGCAGCCCTGGGAAGTTCATATTTTTCAAATATACAGTTGCTTTTTATTTATTTCTTCACTTACTCTGCCTAATCCATCTAGTGTTCGTAACTGCTTATTTTCATCTTTATGTATGCTTGATATTGCTTCTTTTTTTTCTTCATTCACACTGCTCCCACGTTTTGTTCCTAATGGGATAAAAATAAAATAAAAATAAAATAAAAGATTTTTGCCAAGTTTCCAAGAGCATGTGACGTCAGCCCCACTAAGAGAATCTCAAAGTAGGCTTGTTCAATGGCACCATCTAGTGCTCACTAAATAAACTGTAGTTTTACTGCTTTAAAGAGTTATTTTCCATTTTTAGTAATATTATATTAAGAATACATTTTTAGAGACTCCTGAAAACACTTGGATTTGTTCCCAGAAAGCTGTAAAGCTCTACAGAGACTCATATACATTTATTCTCAATGCGAAATAAACATGTATTTGTATCTCGTCTTATGCAAGAAATCTTTCATTTGTATAACTACTAATATTATTTGGTATTATTCTGTACAATCTTTAATCAATTATGTAATGAATAATATAGTCAGTTTCTACAAAAGGTCTAGCTCTAGTATGAAGTGAATAAAGATAAAACCTGGCAATATCTTACAACTGGAACATTTAAAAAAAGGAAATGGAAGGCTTGATTTTGGCTGCTCTAAAGCAAGCTGTTCAAATGAATGCAATCAAGGCTAGAACCAAAAAATCATCAAATGATTCAAAGTGCAGATTGTGCAAAGAGGGAGAAGAAACAGTAGATCACACACTCAGCTCATGCAAGAAGATTGCACAAACCGATTCTAAACAATATTACACAGTCACCAAAATGATTCACTGGGACATCCATAAAAATTACCATGTGCCATTAATAAACACAGAGTTGAAAAAGTAGTCTAAATGAGCAGGTTAAAATATTATGGAATTTCTGAATACAGTCTGATAATGCCTGGGCCTTAACACACCAGATGTAACTGTGATTGAAAAGAATAAAGTGAACTACAGGAGATCATAGAATAGAAGACATTATCAAGATCCAAAAATCTAAATTGAAAGATTATGGCATAATCTTTCTGTTTATATAATAATAATTTATTCCACATTTGAGTCATTCTTGTAAAATATTTATGATAGAATCCACCAGTATGAGTTTCAAATATTTACATAACGAAAGCTATGGTACGACTACCTCATCTGGGCAGGAAAAATCCCAAACCATTGATAGTGGGAATCAAGGAGACATCTCAAAGAAGACACATGTTCCTTTGGAAGGAACTCTACCTTACCTAGCAGAGTCATCTTCCTATTTCTCAGGCCTGAGAACACCTAACCACACTATCATCATCTTAGTCAGATTCAGGATTAGCTGAATGGTCCTCCCACAGTCCACCATTATTGCCAAGCAATAGCTTCCAGCAAAAGGCAAAATAACAGAATATCAGTTGGAAGGGACCTTCGGAGATCTTCTAGTCCAACCCCCTGCTCAGCGCAGGAAATTGTATGTCATTTCAGACAAATAGTTGTACAAACTCTTCTTAAACCTGGAGCACCCACAACCTCTGGAGACAAGTTTCACTGATTCACTGTTTCACTGATTAATTGTTCTAATTGTCAGGAAATTTCTCCTTAGTTGTAGGTTAGCTCTCTCTCTCTGATTAGTTTCCATCCTTTGCTTCTTGTCCTGCCTTCAGGTGCTTTGGAGAATAGGTTGATCTGCCCTCTTCTTTGTTGCAGTCCCTTAGATATTGGAACACTGCAATCATGTCATCCCTAGCCCTTCTTTTCATTAAACTAGACATAGCCAATCCTTGCAACTGTTCTTTGTATGTTTTAGCCTCCAGTTGCCTAATCATCTTTGTTGCTCTTCTCTGTACTTTTTATAGAGTCTCAACATCTTTTTTACATCGTGGTGACCAAAACTGGATGCAGTATTCCAAGTGTGGCCTTACCAAGGCATTTTAAAGTGGTATTAACACTTCACGTGGTCTTCATTATCCCTCTAGCCCAGTGATAGTGAAACTTTTAGAGACCGAGTGCCCAAACTGCAACTCAAAACCCACTTATTTATCGCCGGGTGCCAGGTGGGCGTGGCCCACTGGGTGGTCATGGCTGTGGTGGTCATGGCAGACTGGGTGGGTGTGGCCAAGGTGGGCATGGTCACCTTGATGTTGCTCATGGGGAGGGGGCCAAGCAGGGTTGGGGGAGATCCAGGGGATCTCTGGCAGATGGGGCGGTGGGCAGGAGTCTCGTCCTGTGGGGTGAGGTGAGGTGAGGCAGGGCAGGGGTGCCATTGTTGCAGGACAAGGCAAGGCAGGGGCTGGGGCGGCTGCTCCCTGACACCATCGGCCCCCGCACACAGAGGCCAGCGAGCGCATGGGGGCTGACAGTGTCCGTAGGCAGCCATAGCCTGCTGGCCCCTCGACCGGCGCACTCTGGTGCTCTGCAGCCCACCACCAGAGAAGCCACCTCTGAGCTGGATGGCCGGCCGACAGCTGAGGCGGCGATGCAGTGGGTTGTACCCGGGAAAAGGAGAGCATGCGAGGCCAGGAGAGATGGGACAGGGGGAGGGAAACCAGTCATGCTGGGATGCATCCGGCCACGTGGGACCTCGGCGAGTTAGTGGATGGCTGTTTAAAGAGGGACAGTTGCCATCTCCGGGGCATGGCGCGCATGCCCACAGAGAGGGCTCTGAGTGCTGTCTCTGGCACGCGTGCCATAGGCTCGCCACCACTGCTCTAGCCTAGCACTGTGTTGGCTTTTTTGGCAGCTGCAGCACACTGCTGGCTTATATTTAAGTGATTGTCCACTAGGACTCCGAGATCCCTCTCACAGTTACTACTATTGAGCAAGGTACTACCTATTCTATATACCTGTGCATTTGGTTTTTCTTGAGATAAAGCTGAGTGCTACAAGCATATTGATGATACCATAATCGACATAAATTTTGAATAACAAGGTAGGGTTTTCTTTTTAAAAACTGCATTGGCAGCTAGAGTTTGGACTGGGTGATGCCTGAAATTCTTCCCTTCTGCTTCCCAATCTCTCTTCTATATGTCAATGGAGATTGAAAATGGAGCTGGGAATAGTGGTGACACTGCTGGAGTGATCTTTTTATGACACCTTCTTCTTCCTATCTCCGTATCTGAAGGCTGGAAGATGTTTGCCATTGATTAACTCTCTAGCTTTGAAATTAAGATGACCCATGGACCTATTATTGAGCTAAGTAAGACTATCACAAAACACAGTAATAAATTACAGTAAAGGCATTACTCCTTTAACCACAATGCAATATTTGGTCCAGATGTGTATGTCACTTTTCCATGGTTTAATCTATCATACATATTAGATGCCAGAATATATATTTTCAGGACAGAAAATGCATATCTATGTTTCTTTAAAGCCACACTGGTGTCCTTGAGATAAATCAAAGTGACATATCTTTGAATTCTGAAATCTGTAGTCCTAACACAGGAGAACATAATGTTTCCTAGGCTGGTTTCTAAAGCATCTGAAACACCAGAAGACAAAGATAAGAATCTTATTTGTAACTAGTTCTGGCAGGTTTCTTTCTCTCCCAGTATTATTCACATTTATTTACATACTGTAACATCCTACATACTATACATACTGAGGGCTAAGAAAAACAAAATTTAGAGTCATTCTTCTTCCTTGACCTTGAGTGACAGTAGCATTTTGTCATCAAGAAAAATAGTCCTTGTTTATTGCTAAAACTGAAATGCACATAACAAAATATTAGTAGACTACATTTAATTTTCAAGGCAGGGCATCTTGTACAACCAGGATACATGAGTCTCATTTGAAATAAAAAGCATCTTTCTAGTTCTTTAGAATTAGGGTGGATAAGCTCAGCCTCAGACATTATACTTAAGAAATGGCATTTTTTTCTGATGATTAAGTGGAATTCCCCAAAGGTAAGACAATATAAGATAATGATAAAGAACATATTATGACAGGGAAGAATCAGTAATTCAAACAAAATTTGATAAACATGTATAAACTGTTGCATTTAATCTCAAACCAAACTTGTGTTTGTAAAATTATATTGAAATGACTTTTTTATATAATGGTAGGAAATTGTAAACTGATTTTTGGTGATCATAGTAGAAGGGTGATTGAGGATTGTGAAAAAAGGGACTTGCTGTTGTAAGTTGCCCTGTTTTCAGGCAATTAAAACAGTTTTGTTAAATGACCCTTCTTTTTAATATTTTTCTACTCTTTTCTTGGATTTTAAAAATACATTTATTTGAGGACAGCCAGGAGGGATTCCATAGTTGTTTTTTTCCCAAGGTACTCACAGAAAAAAAGTATTTCAAATATAAAGTAGTAGGATTAGATGGAATGATGTTCTGAAATACTGGAATAAAAATCAAATACTGGAGGGATGATCCACCACCTTTGTAAGAGGGTTTATTTTTTACGAATAATTAACTGATTTCTAAGGCTGTGCAGTATTTTGTATCCTCTTTGGAAGAGGTGTTCCTTGTGCATGGATGGGCAAACCTAGCATCTCTCTGCTATTCTTAACAGTGCCCTAGTCTTTTCTTTTTTTTGGTATTACATGGCAATTGCAGAGGACTACTATGGGATGAGGGAAAAAGACAGCCTCAGGAAAGTTCATAGGCTATGGAAAAAAATGTTAAGATGGTGACTACAATCATGCAACTGAAACTCTACCCTTTTTATGTGTGTCATGTGTAAAAAAAAACTGGCAGAAATTTGATCACCTTTATATGTCTGCCATCTTGACTTTTTTGGGCCATGTCATACAGACACCCCTCCATAGTCACTTTAAAAATTTGAGGAGGTGCTATGTGTGTGTTCCTATATACTACAAAATACCTTTACTGAATTACTTTCATAGTGTTGCATAACCCTATCGCCTTTTATAATGATAGCCTTCTCTGGATGTTGGAGGAGGAGGAGGAGGCAGACATTTTGAATATAATATAATATATTGCTCCAGTACCGAAGAAAGTATCCCTCTGAATATCAGGTTTACTTTCCAAATAACATTAAAACTGAATTGTTCCTGAGGTCTTTTGGTGGCTGATGTTATCTTGTTGTTCTTGTCCAATTTCTAATTGTATATGGATTTCTTCTATGTTATTATGTATGATGAGTGTGGTAAAGCTGATTATAACTTAATTGGTTTTTTATGGGTTGGTGTTTGTTCTGATCCTAAGCATTTTAATTTTTGATGTGTGGTGCTATCATTTTTGATTTATCACCCATATCTCATTATATGGATATTTATATTATATTGTGGATGTTTTAATTTTATTGTAAGCAGGCATGAGTCTGCAGGGAATTGACACCATAGGTATCCAATAAACAAATAAATGGTCTCTTTTCATTTCCTGTCAGCAGCATTTGCAGTGGCGATCAAAACAGGCAAGAGGGTATGTTTTGCTTCTTTGCATCTATATACATCTTTGTCACAAATATAAAAAGGACAGGACTTTGATCACTATGCCATAAACACCATCTTGCCTATTTTGACCCATGCTATGGATATATCCCTACTTACTCCTGTGTTCATTTTTCTTTTTAGATCCTCAAAAAGCTTTTTGTGTCATTATTTTAGCTTCTTATCCTATCCTCCATTTGTTTTATGTTTTTTTCCTAATTGACCTTCATACTGGTGCACTGTTAAAGTTTCCTTTAGGAATTTCCATCCATCTTAAACTGCTTCTCACATTAGTTTCTCCTGCCATGAGATTCAACTCATCATTACTATAAGTTTTTCTAAAGTTTAAGATACATGTTTGATTCTGTCCAGCTCTATTATTACCTAATGATCTTCTTTTTATACCTTTCCTTCCACTTCTTTTCTATTGATTACTGTCAAGTTAAGAGCATTTTCTCCACTGTGTGTAAGAGAAAGTTGTCAGCTAGTTGATCCAGTCAATTGAAATTAATTTAAATCACACACAGTATACATTTACTGTTGGACTAAGATTTCAGTTCTGATCATATAAACCAGAGAGTTGGAAGAAACATTTGATGTCTTCTAGTCTAACTCCCTGCTCCAGCAGGAGACCCTGTACCATTCTGGGCAAATAGCTGTCCAATCTCTTCTTATAAACTCCAGTGATGGAGCACCCACAACTTCTGGAGGCAAGCCATTCCACTAATTAATTGTTCTCACCCTCAGGAAATTTCTCCTTAGTTCTAGACTAGATCTCCCTTGATAAGTTTTCATCAGTTACTTCTTGTTCTGCCCTCAAATGCTTTGGAGAATAAATTGATTTCCCCTGATTTTGTGATTTATTTTTAAGTAAATGTGCTATAATTTTGCAACATCAACAGCAAGAACAATAAAACTAGATGGGTTTTGATCCTATGTATGACATTCCGACAAATTTGGCCATAAGCAAATCCAATGAATAGAGAGAACTGCTTTGACTGAGTATGATCATTTAAAAACAGTTCTAAAAATTGGTGAAGTAAACATTCTATCAGCCTATCTATTTGGTTTATTTCATTTGTAAAAGTCAACAATCTCAACATAAAGTTATATAGTTCTGGACAATAGCTCTAGATGACAATTCAAATTTCAGAATTACTTTATTTTGCCACCAATCCTTATTGTGTCCTAAGCACAATATTTCTCTAATTCCAATTTTAATCCTCACATCCCAAAGTCAAAAGTTGATTTTTCTCCTTGTCTTGAAAGAAACCTAACAGTGGTTTTCAAGTCAGAAGGAATTTATTCAAGTTATTGTCTTTAAGTAAAGCAGACAATGAGTCTAGTCCAGTATAGTGGGGTCCATTTCTTTCAAAAGAAGATTCATCACCGTTAGAACCCAGTCACATGATGCCTCTTGGGGTGGCTTTAGCAAGTGAGGCAGGGATGGGTCTAAAGTGCAGAGACTGAGCTCACAATCCTAAGGGCCTTATCCATTTCCTTAGGTCCAGCAGGTTGAAACTGTTTCCAAATACTTTTTTTCTCTTTCAGGATCACAGTCCAATTGAGTTACTATATCAGCTTATCTACTGCCAATGTGATTTGACTGAATAGAGAGAAAAATGTTTATTCTGAAAGCTATATTAAGTTCTTCCTTGTTCCTTTTTTATTGTTTCTTATGTGTCACATTTATCATACTGTATTATATGCAGTCCCATTATTACTACATGAAAACAATATAGACAATGGGAAACCTTAAAGCCCCAAAGTCTCAGCATGATTCAGCTAGCTTCAGATGCTTAAATCCCTGTCCCCTTCAGTGGCAGTGTTTTAAGCAGGGGATTGCAAATTGCAGTGTTAACTTTGCCTGGATTATTTCTGTTTGCAATCTTTAGGGGCAGGGCTGACAAAGTGTCTCATCAGCTCAAGGTATACGACTATACAGGAGTGGTATGTTGCTGTTGCAATGTTAATATGCACTTGTGGTCAGCTTTTTGGGAAAAGTCAGAACTAAATAATATTATTCTCTTTCAACTCTATTCCTGATAAAATGAAGCATCCTTGAATTCTTAATGGATAGCCCACAATTCACTTTTTAAAATCACCGCACTGTATTAAAAATACTTTAGTTATATACAGCAGTCTGCACTTAATTATTAAGAACTCCTTTTTAAGAGGATAATAAATAACAACTAGAAGCAAATGGAATTTCTTTTTTTAACTATCTATCACATCTTGGAGGGCCAAAACAATCAGACAGTTCCTTCTATCCACAAAGGTGGCCTGATAAAGCTGATGGGAGTTGTAATCCAATACCTTTGGAGGTTGCCAAGTGGGAATAGTTGTACAGTGGTCAGTTAACTGAGACTGGGTCTGCTGGAAAAGTTGAATGGGCATTCATATAACTATTTCCATTCAATTAACTACACATTCCTACAGTCATTTTCTATGTTCATCAACTTTCAAGGCTTATTATACCCTGGGACAAATGAAGAAGATACTTTCAGATTTTCTGTTGCCATGGAAGTCTGCTGCCTGGAACATACGTTCATTGTAGCCAAAGTATGTGACTTGCCAGAGCAGCTCATCACTGTGCGGTCTGCCCTATAGACATTGCTTTGTGTGCAGGGAGTGGACAGCTACAGTGTGAGCAATGGGGTGTTGGAATTGCAAAACTGCAAAAACTGCATAGAAGACACCAGTCTAATATCAGGGAGAGGGGTTTTCTTATTCCCGAGGAGGCAGCAGACTTGTCAAGTATCCTTCTAAATATGAGTTGCTAGATACAGTTTATTTAGAAAATATACATGTAGTCCTTGACTTACGACCACAATTGGCACCAGAATTTCATTGCTAAGCAAGGCACTGTTAAGTAAGCCAGGCCCAATTTCATGACCTTTTGGGCCATAGTTGTTAAGTGAATCACTGTAGTTGTTAAGTGAAACACACAGTTGTTAAGTGAGTCTGGGCTTCATCCATTGACTTTGCTTGTTGCATGCCGGCTGGGAAGGTCACAAATGGTGATCACACAGTCCCGGGATGCTGCAGCTCTCCTAAATACATGCTGGTGGCACCTGAATTTTGATTATGTGATCACGGGGATGCTGTAATGGTTGTTAAGTGTGAGAATCCCAATTCATTAAGAAAATAGAGCACTATACAATACCATATAATAATGATGGCGAACCTATGGCACGTGTGCCAGAGGCGGCACTCAGAGCCCTCTCTGTGAGCACGTGCGCCATGCCCTGGAGATGGCAACTGTCCTCTTCAACCAGCTGCCTGCTAACTTCCTGAGGTCCCACGTGGCCGGATGCATCCCAGCACCCATGTGCTCGCTGGCCTCTGTGTGCAGGGGCTGATGGTGTCAGGCAGCAGCCGCCCCGGCCCCTGCCTCGCCTTGCCCTGCGACAATGGCACCCCCACCCTGCCTCACCTTGCCTCGCCTCACCCCGCAGGATGAGCCTCCTGCACACCGCCCCACCAGCCAGAGATCCCCAGGATCTCCCCCAACCCTGCCCGGCCCCCACAGGCGTCCCTCCCCAGAAGCAACATTGAGCTGGCCACGCCCACCCTGGCCGTGTCCACCCATCTGCCATGACCATCATAGCCACACCCACCCAGCGGTCCACGCCCAGCCAGCACCCGGCGATACATAAGTGGGTTTTGGGTTGCAGTTTGGGCACTTGGTCTCTAAAAGGTTCGCCATCATTGCCATATAACAAATCCATCAACAAAAATATACTTTTGGCTAACCTAATTGCCTGATTCTAATATTTGCGTGGGGGGGGGGAGCCAGGTTTTAACAGCTTTCTTGAAGGCCAAAGGAGGAAGCTAATTCAGGACCTTTTGTGGGTGAGAGACATCTACAAGATGGGAATAGTGATCTACACAGCATTTGGACATGATTGAGCAAAATTCTTTATTTTAAGCCATGCTGGCATGGCAATATGATTTATGTCTCATAAAAGCAAGCACATTTTATGCCATTTGAGTAGTTTCTTCCAAGATAGAATATGTGTGAATTAATATAATGATAAAATAAATCATTTTCTCCTCCTCTCTTTCTCTTATTGCTCTTTATTCCCATAATACACAGTCTGTAGATTATTACCAAAAGCCAGTTTGTATAGTGGTTAGGTTATAAGGCTAGAAACTGGGAGAACATGAATTCTAGTTGCGCCTTTGCCTCAAAGCCAGCTGGCTGACTTTAGGCCAATCACTTTTTCTGAGCCCTAGAAAAGAGGCAATCACAAAGCACTTCTGAAAAACCTTGCCAAGAAAACTGCAGGGACTTGTCCAGGCAGCCTTTAAGAATCAGATATAATTGAACAGAAGAAAAAATAATATTATTACAATAGAAGACTTCATATCAGCAGATCTATAAACAACTATGATGACATCAAAATGAAAGATGCGTCATAAGGTTCTTTGGCAAAGGATTCAACTTATTACTAGTGTCATAAGATGTGAGGCACGTACACAAGTTGTGTCAATTTCCCCCCACACATGATGATTCATTAATTATATGCTAGCATTGGTGAGGTTACCTAGTTGGGTAATGAAATGTCTGCAAGAAAACAACCATGCTCAGAGAGCACCAAGGACCTCACAGTTCAATCCTGAACCACACCAGGCTATTCTCATCTATTCGTATCATTAACTATAACTATGTAGGAAATTTTGCAAAAATATCTCTTGCAAATTTTCTACATTTATTTTGTCCGTTTTTCAACATCAAATAATCTTAGCACCAGAGAATTGGAAGGGGTTATTTAGATCATTAGCTTTAACCTCTCTTCTGTCTTGGGTCTAACCTGAATCCAGAGAGATGGTCTCTGCTTAAGCACATGAAAGTAAGCCCACCACTTTTCTGAGCAATTGATTCCACTGTCTATCATTAAAGATTTTTTATAGACATTCAATCATATCTCCCTTGCTGTAATTTAAGCTCCTTATTCCTTTTCCTGTATTCTGGTACAAGAGAAAACAGGTCCTGCCCTTTTAATCTGAAGTTCTTTCTGGTATTTGAGGAGTGCTATCATGTTTCCTCTCCTTGTCCTACTCATCATCTTTTCTAAAGGCCAAAAGTACCCAGCCCCTTCCATCTTTCTTCACAGATCTTAGTTTCAAATGCCCTGATTATTGCCTTTCTCTGAACTTGTTCTACTTTTCTCTGAATCCATCTTAAAGGGCGATGTCCAGAACTGCATCCAGTGTTCAGCATGGGGCCTGATCAGTCAGGAGGAAAGGAAAGAATTATTCCCAGTGACTTTTAAATTACATTCCTGTGTATCTATTTTAAAACTGTATTTGCCATAGCCCACTCCCAGCTCAAATTCAGTTTGCTATCATCTATTCCAAAACCTTTTTCACCAAGTACCCTTTTGAAGATGCATATATCCCAGCCAATAATTGCCATTTGATTTGTGTTTTGTAAGTGAAGAACTTTGCAGTTGTCTGTGTTAAATTTGGCTCTGCTATTTTCATCCCATTCCTCTAACAAAATACATCTTTGAACTTATTTATTTATTTATTTATTTATTTATTTATTTATTAAATTTATATACCGCCCTATCTCCCTTGCGGGACTCAGGGCAATGAACAGGCAATACTAAAAACCACGATAATAAATAAATAGTTTGTTTTAAAATCAAATTAAATAACAGGCCTGTTCTAAAAACACACCCGTAAAAAACCCCCCACTGAAACATAATCAAACTACGCCAGGCCGGCTGCACGGAATAGATGGGCCTTCAGGGCTCGGCGAATTGATTTCAATAATCAATTACTGTTAAAATATAGCTATTAGCTATCTTAGCCAAACAGCAGTCTCTTTAATGGGGGTCAAGGAGAGGAGAATAACAAAATCAGCCTTGTGCCACTGCAGTGCAAGCCCCAGCCCTTTGCACATGCATTATGACATTGCATATATGATCCAGAAGGGTGGAGATTGCACAGGAACAGCCTGACACTGCTTTCAACATTTTAAAGAAAGCAGGAAGTTCCCTTACTCATGCATCCAGATAATGTATAATCTACAAATTGCATTCCTTTCTTTGCCCAAATAACTAATGAAGTTATTAAAGAGGAGAGGCCCCATACTGGTTGTTGTGGCACCCTACCTGATTCTGCTCTCCAATTTGGTGGTGAACTACTGTTGAGCACTTTTTAAATAGATTTGTTGAGCTTGCTACAAATCCGCTTGTCACTGACATTCAGCCCACACTTAATTAGCTGGTAATTTGCACATTATGGATTTCTTTGTCCAATGTTTTCTGATGTTAAAATACAGTAGATCTACAGTATCCCAAACCTCTGTTAAGAACCATACCTTATCATACAAGATAGAGAATTAATCTTACAAAATGTGTTTTTGACAAATCTGTAATAACTTCTGGTAATTAGCACATTTTCAGGTGTTTACAAATCAGTCCATGTACAATAAATCATAAAGCCACAGAATTTTAATCTTGAAAACAATCCTCCTGCTTCAGAGTTCTCCCATCATTTCCTCCAATGAAATTTGAATTTTGCCCTGGTGTGAGAATGAAACAAGAATAAATAGCAAGATAAAAGGTGCAGAATCGTTTGATTTATTTTATGGTTGTTTCAATGTTTGAATCAACCTTATAATTCTATAAATATTTTCAAGTGAAACTAGAATAAAATGTAATATAAATTATTACTTGATCTCTCAGAATAATATTCTCATTGTAGAGATAATATGGTATACTTTTCCAGCCTTCCAAGCTTACACTTTTATTACAAAGGAAATTGGAAATTTCCCCAGGAACTGGGTTCATTGCTTTTCATAAGGCCTTATGGAATTAAATTGTGTGAATGTTAAGAGCACTTCTTAAATAATGCCTCTAGTGTTGTAAATGGTAAATTAGTCATGTCACTTGTGAAAACTGTTGTCTTTACAATGGTTTGTAAAGCACAAAACCCATCTAGCAACTTAAAAGAAACTGAAATGAAGCTATAGTTCCTCCCCTTCCATTGCCATTTGGTTTCTAAATTTTTAGGAATTTTTAGTCAAAGTAGTTTTCCTATATATATTCAACCTTTTCACACTGGTGCCATTCAGTTGTTTTTGAGACTACAATCATACAACTTCCAGCAACATGTCTAACAAACCTGGATAGCACCAAGTTTGAGAGTGGGGGAGGGTCCATTTCATGGAGCCAGATATTTTGCCTTAATGTTAAATTTAGCAAGAGGGTAACACTAAAAAATAAGCATAAACTTTTCATTGTTTGACTTGCTGAAGGGTTCCATGACTTTTAATATACACTGCAACTATCCTAATCCTTAAAGCAAACATTCTTTTAAAACATACCCAGAACTAAGTTTAAATATATACTCAAAATCAAACTTGCAACAGGAGAGTGGTATTACGCAAATTAAGGCCTGGTTTCAGTTTCTTACTTAGTCATCTTGTAATACAGTACTGGACAAGTTGCTTAACAGCCACAGTTTGTGCAGTTACCTTGTGAAGTAATATATGTAGACAAAACTTTATTACAAAACTTCTGAACAACATTTTCTTGGGCAAAATGACTTTCCCCTATCTGGAGTTCTATACTGGACTATAAACACCAGAATGTCATGGTTTCAATGTCATGTCTACTGTAATAATTAATAAAATATGAATTATGCTAATGTGCAGATGTTTTCCATCCTTGGGTTGTATGAATTGTAAGGTCAGAGGCCACATGGGTATATACATGTTTACACATCAAGCATTCAATATATAAACCTCCTGAGTATGGGAAGCATTACGTTTTGTGGTGAAGTTGTGTACAAATCATTCAAGGAATTTTAAACAGGATTTCTGAAAGGAGGCAAGGAAAGGAGTGTGGGCTGCCTCAAGAGGGTGTGGGAGGTCCTGGGAAGCCCAGTAGAAGGCATACATTAGTGTCTCTTCCTCAAGGGCTGAAAATTCTTGGATTTCAGTAGGATTTTCAGCTCCCAAGCGGACCTTGCCAGAGTCTTCTAATTCTCCCTAAGAGGATTAATCACTCACAAAATTATTTAATGCCCACAACCAGGAGTGCCAGGGTTGTAATCATTGAGCAAAGCAATTATCTGACATCTCGCTTAATGACTGCTTTGCTCAACGACCAAGATTCCCATCCCAATTGTGGTAATTAAGCAAGCACTACCTGTGGATAGACCAGACCAAGACATCAACTCTACAGAAAGACTAAAATGAATTTTATTGAGATTGACTATAACAGAATCTTGTAACATTGTGCTGTACCTTTTCACATATGTCTTGTGAATAGAGCCAGTGTACCCGTTAGTCAGCCATATCAAACCCACTGAAGGAGATCATCTACGATGGAGGAGAAGACTAGATATGGGACATTAAGGGTTTCAATGGAAGGTGTGTAGAGGCATCAATATACTAAGAATTAAAGGGTTAGAAGGGACTTTGGAGATCATCTGCTTGTGGGAGTAAGATTAAGTCAAAAATATTTTACGTCTTCTAATTCAGAAATAGCAAGCCAAATGATTGAGGAAATATTAAAAGGCCTGGGAATTGTATGAGATGCAAGTCTTCTCCTTATATTGATCTACCACTGTGGAACAGTTGTTGCAGCATCGATTTCTCCAATATTACATGAAAAGCTTCACATGATTTCTAAGGAATGTACCTTGCAACTTTCCCCCACTTCGTTGTTAGTCTTCCAGAAACAGACAATATTGGCATGGGACAAAACCTTAGTAGAAGGATCTCTTACATGACCTGAGTTTATGGAAAACAATCATGGTAACTCCCATATCACCATGATAATGGAAGAAGAATCTAGGATCACAGAATTTAAGACCAACATATCTTTTCATATATATCTTGTTTTTCAAGTTGTTAAGAATGTGTTCCATGCATCTTTCATAAACATGCTAGTTACCTGTCTCATCTTTGCTCATTTGGTCAGTAATTCAGTACTTAATGAAACTCCCTCTGAACCTCTGTAGTTAAGTGGAAACCTGCCCAACAGCCCCGCCATATTCCTCAGCTGTGGCTCTTATTTTAATTACAAGGTGCTCCAGCTGAAGAAAGAGGTGTGCCTCTGTCATGGTTGTGTAAGCTATGCTCTACTTTTAATGAAGTTTTAATAGAAACAAACAACATTGCATGAAAGAGAATTAGAATATATTATAGAAATGTAGTCACAAAGACTGTCATCTTTGTAAGCCCAAGTTGTATTGCTATGCAATTTCAGTTCAATTCATCTTGCACCCTTTGTAGCTTGTTCTCTGGTTTTCACTGGTAATATTAATGCAATATTATGGTCTTTTTCTATAAGCTCTCAAACTTAGAAAAATATGCATCAAACAAATGTTAGTGACAAACAGACATTGTTAACAACTGTAGGAAAATGTAGTTGCACCATAATTCACATGTTCTCAAAAAAAAATTCAGAGGAAACCTTTCCTGTGTATTTTACAATTCTCATTTTTTAAACAAATTATGACCCTTTCATTCAGGAACAGCAGCATAGCTATTGTAGAAGGTGGTAATATATTGTTAATTTAAGGTTGCAATCCAATTACGCTTATGTAGCATTACATCACACTGAATACAGCAGAACCTGTTTCTGAAATAAATATGTATCAGATCACAGAAAATTATAGTTACCGGTACCTTCATTTCCTCATAAAGAGATTGAAATCATTTAAAGAACTTTCTTTCTTTCTTTCTTTCTTTCTTTCTTTCTTTCTTTCTTTCTTTCTTTCTTTCTTTCTTTCTTTCTTTCTTTCTTTCTTTCTTTCTTTCTTTCTTTCTTCTCTCTCTTTTCTCTTTTCTTTTCCTTTAAATCAATATTGATGTCCGGCAACTGCCTATACTAGTTCCTGCAGTTGTCCTGGCAAAATTTCAGAAGTGGATTGCCATTGCCTTTTTCCTACGGTTGAGAAAAGGTAAATTGACTCAGGGTCATCCAGCTGGCTTCATGCCTAAGGCAGGATTACAGTCTCTTGGTTTTTAGCCTTATGCCTTAACCCCTACCATTTAAGATGAATAAAGAGAACCCCCAGATGGTCATATTAAGAAATAAATGAAAAATCTGTCAGTGAGTTGTTAAGATGTAAGATTAATATATTGATTTCCTGTAATTTAAACATTATTGATCTCTGCCATAGACTGTTATTTTCCACTTGGAAAAAGTAAAGTTGGTTCGTTCCCTCTGGACTCCCCAAGACGTATAATCCATCTAATACTACGAAATAAGAATCGAAGGAACTACATAATCATCGATTAAATTCACGGAATCCACATATATTCTCATTCACGATCATTATCAACTTAGATAGGTTTAAGTAATCACCCAGTTCCCTATTAGATGGTCAAACATTGGTCTCAGCATGTGTAAAGAGAAATCTAAGAAAAGTCATTACCATGATTTTGCTGCAAGCTCCATTGAAGAAGTCCAATCTTGGGTAATATGAGCTTAGTCTTCTGAAAAATTCTGAGTTAGACCCTTATTCTCTACTCTCTACTCCTCTTCTTCAACCCATCCTCTCTCTCCAATCCCACCCAGAGCACTTACTAGAGGAAGTATAGCCCTCCTAGCCAGAGAGGCCTAAAGCAGCGGTTCTCAACCTATGGGTTGCGACCCCATTTGGGGTCGATTGACCATTTCACGGGGGTCACCAAGCAAGGCTGTCTGCCATTTTTTCCCTCTTTTCCGGCAGGTGCCTTACCTCCCTTGAGCTGGGCCAGCTGGTGGTCGGCCTGCTCCGTCTCTGCCGCTTGCCAGCTATGCCTCGGGCGGCGCAGGGGGCGGAACCACACATGCGTGGTGCTCCCGGGCAGGGAAAGTCCTCGACTTACGACCAGTTGGGTAGTCCTCGACTTATGACCGGTTTAG
Organism: Protobothrops mucrosquamatus; assembly: GCF_001527695.2. Lineage (NCBI taxonomy): Eukaryota > Metazoa > Chordata > Lepidosauria > Squamata > Viperidae > Protobothrops > Protobothrops mucrosquamatus. The sequence continues at coordinate 772,119 of NW_015386851.1, read as the reverse complement.
TCCTTGATTTACGACCGGTTTAGTCCTCGACTTACGACCGGTTTAGTCCTCGACTTACGACCGGTTGGGGGTCGCGGCATTAAAAAGGTTGAGAACCACTGGCCTAAAGAATCCAAGAGGATCTGTGGTATCAATAATATGAACGAAAAGTTGTGGGGAGAAGTCCCTAAATGAACAGACCGCAAATATCAAGCTGAGATGGATTTTTTTTTTAAAAAAAATCAAGAGTTCAGTTATGATGATAGTTAATACACAGCTTAATTTTCACTTAGAATGATAAAGGCAAAATTGGTAATAACAAACAAGAAATGGGGCCTGACCTTCCCTCTCCCTCCCTCTCTACCCTCACATGATCTTAGGTTGCACTGAATGAAGTAATTTAGTTAGATAGCGTACTGGCTTGCAAGTCTCAGGAAATGGAATGGATCCTTTATAAATTTGCCAAGTTTTTTCTTTTCCTGGCAAAGTTTCTTCTTTTTTTTTTGCGAGTTGTGTGGTAAGCAAAAATGAAGATGAAGCAGATGAAGTTTAATCAACTATTTCAATATTATGTTGGGAAAACTGATTACAACTCTTCTGGCTGTGAAGGAGGGGTTTCATAAACCAACACACTGCTTTGCTTAAAGGTTATTGTTCAGATACTAAAGACTGAAACTGAACCTCAGAAAAATGGAATTACTGTTTGTAAATAAATACCTTTGTGTGATTCCAACTCCTACAATCGCTCTGGATGGAGTCCCATTCAATCTCAAGCAAGTTTGCAATTAAGAGGTCTTGCCCAGATATAGCTGGTGCACAAATGGCAGCCATTGCGGATCAGGAAACACTTGGACAACGACATGTGTCCTTATCATCTCTCTAACATGCTCAGCTGGAGCTTCTTTAGGGAACCACTTAGAAACTATACTTGGCATAGATTTAAATGCTGGCTGTGGGTGGGGAACAGTTGGGACCACAGAATAACAGCAGTCCTTCAATTACTGCTTGATTAGACTTTGTAATGGGACAACAGGACAACATTTTGCTGGGTATATGGGAATTAGAGATTGGGCAACTGCTTTGAGGAACAAAAGGGTTCCCACTGTTTTAAAAATAAGTTTGTTGTTAATTAATTTATATGCTACCAATTTATAGTATTTTTTATTTGATTGGTGTTGCTGTAAACCAGGGGTGTCAAACTGCCAGCTCGTGGGCTGGATGCGTCACGTGGAAGCCGCGCCCACCCCATTGCCGGCAATGGCAAAACTGTCCCGATACATTGCGTGACATCATATGACATTGTAAGTTTGACGTGTCTGCTGTAAACTATACAGGGTCTCATAATGGGGCAATATGGAAGTTAATAGAATAAATAAAAGCATTTTTAAAACACTTATAATAAAAAAGCTTTGTCAGTTCCTTCAGTTTGTCTGATGAAATAAAGAAAATGAAGCTGGAAGCCAGGAGCAGATTATGATATGAAAGGGCAAAAAGCCTATTTTTTAATAATAAAAAAGATCTTGGAGCTGACCGTGTGCTTCGAGGAACTCAGGTCCTTCATTTCAATTGTATGTACTTCTCATATACTGTATCACTAATATATTTTTAACTGGCAGATTTCAACATTACATGAAGAAATATAAGTGAGGGACCTCTTGCTCAGTGAGACAGTTAAGTGAATTTTGCCCCATTTTATGACCTTTCTTGCCATAGTTGGTAAGTGAATCTTTGCAGTTGTTAAGTTAGTAACTCACTTGTTAAGTGAATCTAATTTTCCCATTGACTATGTTTGTCAAAAAGTTGCAAAAGGTGATCACATGATCCCGGGACACTGCAACTGTCATAAATATGAACCAGTTGCCAAGCATCCAAATTTTGATCATGTGACCATGGGGATGCTGCAACGGGCATGTGAAAAACTGTCATAAGTCACTTTTCTCAGCAATGTTGTAACTTCAGTCACCAAATGAACTGTGGTCAGCCAAGGACTACCTGTAAAAATGAATGAGGCTTCAGTCTTGTGATTGTGGCAGCCACCTTGACTTTCTAAAATTCTTTTGCGGATGCCCCTGCTAGTACTGACTATGAGTCACCTGGAAGAACTTTATTTCATTAATTCTTTAATACTGAGTTTAATTATTTAAAAGGTATCAAGATATCTTGCACAATATTTGAGAATGACATGTATTATGTGACCCAAGGGCTTGTTATTAAGAGTTCAAAAAGAAAAGAAAAGAAATAATGGGATCAGATACCGGTAGGTTGCTGAGTCTGTTTACAGTTTTTGAATATAGAAAGCATTTGGGCAGGACCCAGTTTTGACCCATGTGGAAATCTAGTGAACGTGGACAATGGGAATTTTTCTACCTTTTACCAATTAAGTTCAGTGTCTGTGTAACAGTCCTCTGCAGTAAAAGAGCTCTTTTCTCATTTGCATTCACAGCTTATCATTTACAATATCCCATGGGCTCTTTGATGATAAAAATATGCCCTAGTCTTTTCCTGAACTGCTGAGCCAACCTTTTTATAACTGTGTGTGCATAAAGAATGCAAGATAGCTGCGGTTTGCTTCCAAGTGACATTTAGCTATGTGAGTGAGGAAAGAAAGATATATGTAGCAGAATCCAGTTGGCTATATATATTGGCTATATATAGTGCATTCTCCAGATAGACAAGCCATTCTGTAGTTACACTGGCTTCAATAACCTTGTTATGCTGCAATATAAACATGCATTTGCTCTCTATCTGTACCATTATGATACTTTTCAAAATCTTTTTTTTAAATGTGATTGTACTAACTTACAAATTAGATATGGCTTTTGTATCATAGCTGTACCAATGGCCAGGAGGAGATGGTAGAGATGGGGGAAATCTAATTTTTGCATGTTTTAAGTTCATCTGAACTTTATGTCTACCTTTGCTCATTTTTTTCCTGTGGGCACTCCTATATAAATATTGATAGTCAATTTTTTGCATGCATGTTTTTGTGAACAATTCCCCTAATATATGCATGTTTTTATGCATGTGTTTCCCTTCAATGTGTCTTTTTCATAATTTTCCCTAAACCTTTTGAAGATATTGCCCCATTTTGGAACCAACTCTAGACCATGTAAATGCAGAGATATTTTTTTTTTGTTCTAATGTGGTTATTTGAAACAAAAACAAAGATGTGATTTCTTTGAAATGCTATAATTTGGAAGTGGAGGCAGATCAGTTTTCGATTTGATGGGAACTCTTGCTCAAACTGCCTCCTGGACTATCGGTTTCTAAAGCCTGTTGGCATTGTTTAGGGCTTGTCTCCTTTGTTTGGTTGCAAAACTGCTCATATCACCCCATTTATCTGTCAGCATAACAAAGGAATAGTGGCCAGATAGCTTGGAAGTTTCCATTTTCTTCCCCCATCCAACTCTGCCTCCATGCCTTCCTTCAAATAAGCACGGAGTTGGAAGTGGGAGGTGTCCAGTCACATGTCTCAGTTTTCCATAGCACGGGGAAGGACATTTTTGTTATTCTGGACTGGGAGCAAATTAGAAAATGTGGCACCAATTAAATTCCATGCTTTGTGGCCTCCCCCTGGGCAGCTGGTAGGCACACCAATTGGCTCATGAGGTTCTCTGAATATTCTCAATGTTTTGAGATCTTCAGAAATGAATCCAAGAAGAAGTTGGCTTCGTTCAAATTGCTTTACAAAGGATCAGTGAGTGGAAAATGGTATGTTGTGGAAATAATTTTGAGTAGTGAATTGCATCATGAACTTCTCACATGCAATTGTGTTTATTTATAATTATGTTTTATATACACATACATATAGGCAGATAAGTTGGGTATAAATTCATACACAAAAGACAAAATGAATTTTACTTCCATCCTTAAGTGTAAAGAGTGAAAGATGTTACTTTTCAGTCTGTCCCTGTCCTCCATCTTTCAAGCAGCCAAATAAACAGACAGTGAACAAAAATCAGTGTCAGGAGACTCCAAGAACTGGCAGTGGAATTGCTGAAGCATGAACTTTAGCAATTGCTTATCAGCAATCAGTGCCAGTCCTGTTTCTTTTTTATAACGTAAAATTGCTTTAAACTTAATGGTAAAATTAGCAGTGGGTGAAGCCGGGGGTCTCTACAGGTTATGATCAAAATAGTTAAGATGGTAGCCACATCTTTGGTAGTCTTTATTCCAAGTGAAAAAACCAAAAAGAAAAAAAAGAAAATTGCTGAAAAGTTAGAGGTTGCCCTCCATCATGTCATTAGGCTGTTTGAGGTTTCCAAAAATGTTTGACAATGAATTTCACTGCCTCTCTTCAGAAATACATTCCTGTCTTGTACTTGGACTTCATGGTGTCTTTTGCCCTGAAGAGAAAATGGGAAAGCTATAATACAAGTTTTTTTATGCAGCACACTCACTCCTGCTCAAGCACTGTTTTTTCAGAAAAAAAAGTCAAATGTTAAACAAATCAATGTGAAACCATTATTTACTCAACCAAAAAGTTATAAGGAGACTAGAAAGAAGTAATGTAGATTGTTCATACACATTTTAAGCATTTTATTTTTTCAGAAAAATATTGTTCCTGTTTTGCACCCTTCATAACTCTAATCACTTTATGACAATGTAGTTGTTGGGTAGGCACTTGAAAACACTACTTTGAAAAAAGCCCCCAGATTCATGTGGTCCTTCTAGGTTAACACTTTTATTACATATCTCCAGGAGAATTTTATTTCTCCAGTGTGTCCTCAATTGTCATATGGTGCTTAATACAACTGGATCCTTCTGATAAGAAAATACATTTATAATATATATCCACTGTTAATCAGCAGCGCAAATAGTAAGTTAAAGAAGGGAGGGTCTCTAATAAAAAATACTCTGGAGACCCTATCAACTCTGTAGCAGCTGTGAACACAATTAGCAAACATATTAAGCAACTATGGGGCAATGCCATGGTAAGTAATAGCACTTCTTTAATACTAAGTGGAAAGACTACCTTAAACAACCAAGAACTAAGGAGAAATTTCCTGACAGTTAGAACAATTAATGGGTGGAACAACTTGCCTCTAGAAGTTGTGGGTGCTCCAACACTGGAGGTTTTTAAGAAGAGATTGGACAACCATTTATCTGAAATGGTATAGGGCAGGGATCCCCAACCCCTAGGCTGTGGCCCACTATGGGGCCTTGGCCCATTCAGAACCAGGCTGTGGAAATGGCAGGTAAGCATGCACACGCATGCAGCTCCACATGCGCATGCAGCTCCATTTTGCAAGTGGCAGGCACATGTGCCCATTTCTCATGCAAATGGAGCTGTGCATGTGCGTGCTTGTCACCCCTTGCATGTAACCATTTCCTCTTCTTCCCCCCACCTACATTGGTCCACAAAGCCAGAAAGGTTGGGGAATGCTGGTATAAGGTTTCCTGCTTAGGCAGGGGATTGGACTAGATGGTCCCTTCCAATTCTGTTATTCTGTTATTCTGTTAAATTAAGCTGATGATTTCATGAACAGATTTCTTGACAACAAGAAAGGGATTTGCTATTGCCTCCTCTGGAATATTTTCCCAACTTCCCAATTTAGTCCAGAGTCTGATAGTTCTGATAGTCTCCTACCCAATATTGACCAACTCCAAATCTGCTTATGCTTCCCTCACCTTGCCCCCAAGTCACTCAAGAGGAGCTATAAGTTGCTTATGCTGGGATTACTTTTCTCAAAGGGTTGTGATAGTGATGGAACTGCCAAAACAGCTGGCTGCAACTGCCTTATTGTTTTCCCATGATAATTCTGGGGATTAAGGAACTATTACTGGAATGATAGCAAGGTCTTGGGGCACTGAAGCTATAGTTGATGGTAGATGCCACTTCTTGGACATTTTTTTCATTCAGCACTGAGCCATAAGAATAACAAACTAAACTAAATGCCTGTTTGACTTAATTTTATAATTTATATATTAATTTTAATTACAGGGTAGAGTTGCATGGCATCCTATTGTCATGCTCTGCAAAAATGGGGTGTATTAAAAATATGGTATATATTTCATACTCTCCATTTCTCTCAACTGAAGGGTATTGTGTATTATTATTATACTCTCAAAACAAATAAGAGTCACATGAAAATTTGCACTAACTTAATACATTATTTAATGAATCACACAAAATTTCTTCAGATGTGGAATAGTCATACAATTAAGGATGAGAAATGCTTGCACAATTATTTTGTTACACATAGAGATGGTAAAGTAGGCACTATGTATTTCTATAGCTCATATTTTGCACGTGATGTGACTGCACATGATCCTGAATATCAATTTTAAGGGTTTAAAAGGTTTCTTCTCCACCAGAGAGAAAATTACTCTTTTAAAATAGGCAGCCAGTTTGGAGTAGTGGTTAAAACACTGAGTTAGGAAAAAAAGGAGATTGAGAGTAATGGTAACTTTGCGCTAGTCTCTCAGCCCTAGGAAGAAGGTGGCAATGGCAAACTAAAAAATCCTGCTAAAAAACTACACAAATTTGTCCAGGCATTATCCATGAGTCAAAACTGAAGGTACACATACAGAGAGATATTTTTATTGTATATATAATTATACATTTTAATATTATATTTTTCTTTGCTTTTGTGGCTTGATGATAAACATATAGAGTAGTAGTAGTAGTAGTAGTAGTAGTAGTAGTAGTAGTAGTAGTAGTAGTAGTAATATAGGGGAACAATTGCAACTGTCAGTGTCCTTCAACTGGCACCCACATGACTTTCCATCCATGTCTCCACCCTAACGAACAGACTAGAGTTGTACAGAAATAATTTTCTTGCAACAGAATGGAATGGGCGAGGAAATTCTAATGGGGAATTTTAAAAAATTATCTTTTATTTGAAACTCCAGAAGCTTAAAAAACAGCCAGACACATTGTTGTTAAGCAAAACAAAACAACATGAGTTGCCATGAGTTGTCCTGGCAAGCAAATATGTTTTTTCCAAAGATTGGTCAACCAATGGCTACCCACCATTTTCTGCTCCTTTGTTTTCCAGTTTGCTGTGGCATTAGCCTTAGACAACTCCTGATCTTCAGCAGGCATTAGAATTAGTAAAAGACTAAAAGAAATTAGTATTTTGTGAATACTTTTTTGTTTGACTTGGTCTTGCATGACCTATTTAATACAGAGGTTTCTGAGTCAGCTACCAGAATCCATGTCACTAGACTGTATATTCATAAAAGATATTTTAATTCACTAGATAGTTCTGGCTACCATTGAAAAGTCAATTGAAATGGATATTTAACAAGATTGCCTCTTCACAGCAAAAGAATGAAGGCCTAAATCAGGAAAACATAACTTTTTTAGACTAATATCTACATTAAAATTCTGACAGAAAGTTATGGGCAACCTTATAGAACATTTTTCATTGGTATGCCATACTGACAATGAGAACTATTTCCAAAACGGAAATGCAAGTTAATGAAGTTGCTAGCTAGTAACAATGCTAAAGCATCTGGGAATACTTCCATTGTATTATTCAGTTATGCGACAGTGAGATTGGATCATGGACTATTCAAGGTCAGTATGTCACCTTTGAAAAGCCTTCCTCTCTTCGATACATTATTAATTAACTGAAATAATCAGTAATAAGTGCTAATAAAAGTGAGGCATCTAAGCAGGAGAAAAGTCTACCAATCTGGGATAATCTAGAAAGAACTATGCAGAATGAGACCTGGTTAGTACTTAAGATGTCAATGTCCAACACACATAAAAATAGATAAAGCTTCAATTGCACCTTTTCATCTGCCAACTAGCCTTTTTTTACCATACCCCATGGACAATTCTGGAGACTTTTTTTAAAAATTTCAGAACTGGGGAAGACTTCCGAAGTCCTTTCCAACTGTATTATTCTATGTTCTATGTTCTAATATATAACACAGGTTTATGTTACTCTCTTGCCTTGCTATACACCCTGTCTTACCGGATTTTGATGCAAGCTTGTATCAAATTTCTTGTACATAGATAAGCCTTAAGGTCAACAGGACAATGCAAGGACAGGAAATAATAGAAACAATGGCACCCTCCTAGGCTTCAGTGGTCAGAAGATTGTAGTGATTAAGGACAGAACTGGACATATTCAGTCACAATATTTATTGAATTAGAGCAGACATGTCAAACACAAGGCCCGGGGGCTGGATGCGGCCCACGAAGTGGTTTCATGTGGCCCGTGAAGCTATCCTGGAAACAGTGAGGGAACGGCCCCCACTGCCTTGGCCCTGGCCCTGGCCGGCCAGGAGCCAATGTACAATTTTGTGGTGACCATCTTGGCACTTGCCAAGAGTGGGACAGACCCTCAGATCTGTCCCACTCCTGCCCAGGCCCCATAGGCACCCTTGACACAAATGATGTAGAACTGACCACGCCCACCCAGTAGGCCACACCCACTCCATCCACGCCCACCCAGTAAGCTGCACCCATTCTGGCCACACACACACCCAGGGCAACCGCAATGCTGATGCGGCCCTCAGTGAAATTGAGTTTGACACCCCTGAATTAGAGGCATTTAAGCAAAGGCTTGAGAATCTAAAACAGGAAGAAATTTAAGTAATGCATATTTCTAATCAGGTAAAAGTAGTTGAGCTCTATGGAAGACATTTAATCTCTTCAGTGGTAGGGGAAGATCTACTAACAGAGAGGATGTATTGAAATAACAACGTAAAAACAAGGAGGGAAATTTAAGGAAAGTGGAAGGAGAAAGGAAATATAGAGTTAAGCTAAGATGGCCGTGAGTAAAATAAGGAGAAATGAGGGTTCACACACACACACACACACACACACACACACACACACACACACACACCTAATTTACAATAGCAACAACAAAAAGTGTCTAAATGTACCAGAATAAAAAAACAACCCAGAAATATAAAATTTCCAAAACATTACCCATCCCTCTTTTACAACTTCATTATAACAATGGGAAACATCAAGTGGGAAACACCTTTCCTGCAAATACTTCTACGGGTGTGACAGGTGAACTTGGTGAAATATGTTTGAATTAAGTAACTATTGGGAAAAATGAAAAATACAAAAATACTGTAACACGTTTACATTTTACTTGATATTTTATGTATTTGTTTCATAGGATACAGTAGTTATTTTGAGCTTTGGATAATTCTAAGTGTTCAGAGCAGGTTTGTCTAAAATTTTTAATAAGCTAATGTCACCTTTAGTTCAAAGACTTTTGGATAACAAGGATGACAGAAATATTTGAAAATAACAAAATTACATGCATATACATGCATATATTATTGCTGGAGACAGGAGCCATATGCATTTCATTAATTATTATATTATAAACAATATTGTGAAATTATAGCTGCCAGTTCCTTAGCTGGTATTCATCTTTATATGCATTAAGTTCTTCTCCAAAGCCTAGGATGTTGTAGTGTATTGGTGGAGTATATGTGCAGATCCAAACAGTGTAGTCTTTTCTATCTGACATATAGAAAATATGCTCATTGACAAAATTCCGAGTGCCAGCCAAGATTACTTAGATATGGCATCCAATGTGTTGATAACCACTGGAATTACCATGCTGGTTTATGTCGTAATCTTCCAACTTCAATTTTCAAATCGTGATACTTTGCAATTGTCTCCATTTCTTCATCTTCTATTCTGCTATCTCCTGGTATTGCCCCATCAATTACCCACACTTTCTTTTCAATCACAGTTAAATCTGGTGTACTATGTGTCATGACATTATCAGTTTGTATTCAGAAATCCCACTGTATTTTATTCTTATATTATTCATTTGCTGTCATGATGAGATTTGCTAAAGCTGAATCCACACATCACTTATGTGCTTGTTAAATGATATGTTCTAATTTTTACAACTGTAATCCTATGTTAATTTTCTTGGGAGTAAGCTTTCTTAACTAAATCAGGCTATTTTCTACTAGATTGCAATAAGATTGCACTGCAAGCAGGGACATGCAAACAGTGAAGGCAAGAGAGGCAGCTGACCTGGGACCTGCAGGAACAGGAAGTCCCATGCTCCCTCTTGTCTCAATTTTCAACAAATTTGCATGCATAAAGTCCCAATAAGAGGAGCAGGAGGAAGGGAGGGAACAGCCATTGCGATTGCTAAACTATCATCTTCTCCACTGCTGTTGATGTCAGCTCTTGCCTTTGCTAACAGCAGTAACAAGAGCTGCAGCACCCAAGATGGCAGCCTCCTTTTCTTTCTCTGATCAGTTGGACTGTGGCAGCAGGAGGAATGAAGTGGCCAGGACCCTTTCTCCCACCCATCCTCAATTATGGCAGCCCAGAGAGTGCTCAACAGGCAAATAATCTTAACCCATTCTGGGGCCCCATTTGAGAGGTTTGCCTAGGGGCCCAGGGAGCCCATTTATGGCCAATTGCAAAACTAATACTGTTCAGTAAATTAGATAATAGGAGGTTATATCCTTTGACTGAACTCTGAAGATTGTTTACTGTTATGAAGACAGGAAAAATGAGATAATGCTCTTCAGGGAACAGCCTTAAAGAAAATTTCACCTTGAAATGTCATGTAGCTTTCCAATTAATTCCAAAATGTGGTGAACACTTGTACGCTAAATTCAAAATACTGATTCCAAAATAAAATGACACATGTTGTGAATTTAATGCCAAGGACATAGACGAAAAAAGGATCATGTTCAGACACTTACAGCCATTATCAAATTCACTGAGCTGATGATTTTGTTCCCATTCCTATCCTCCTTCTATTTTGAGATGTAGAGCCTTTCGTATCAAAGCAGACCAGATTTTCCCTAGCTACTAAGGATCACACCCTTCTTCTTCCTGCCTTATTTTTACAAGTGGGTGTGTAGAGTTTTACTGAGGAAACCGAAAATAAATAGAAGCTTTAGCCATGTAACCCTCATCAAACTCTATTTCCTACAAAAAAAGTCTCCTAGCCTCCACCTTCCGACTGTATGAGAACTCACTTGAAGCTAGGAAGTTCACTCAATGCCCTCAGGAGACAAACCATAATCTAATGTTGGCCATTTTTGAAATCAGATTAAAGAAAGTACTGTGGAAGTACAGAATTCCTGGTAGCTATACATAAGCACTCTGAAATACCTTTCATCTTGACTTTTTCTTTTTTCCCCCTGGTCCTTAAATAACTCAGACTGTCACTCAATTTACCCATCTGGTCCTCCTTTCTCCAGGGTGATTAACTTTCTAAAGTAGGACCACGGACATACCAACTGGGCATTTTGGATCAGCGAGACAAACAGCTGAGTTAAATGAAAGACAGCAAGCAAGCATTGGCTGAAAGGAAATTCAATCCCTCTATGTGTGCAATCCAGCTGGGAATGCATTCATGAGACAGCAGGTGAAGTTCATGTGTGTGGGGTCAGCTAAAAACAATTTTTTAAGTTTAGAAACCAAAACTGTCCTTTTCCTTTTGCACTATTGGAAGTGAACCCCAAAGCTCTTCAAAAGCTTACCAATGAATTGCAGTATTTACTGTGGCCCAAAGAGAAATGTATTTAATATCTCAGGAGTTACTCATTAATTAATCACATTTTCAATCTAGTTTTAAACTTATCTTATTTTTGCCTTTTTCGTACCTGTTGTTTAGCAAAGAATAGACCTCAATCTAAAATCAGCTGTACATGTAACTCATAGTCAAATGTAGGCAACTCCAAATGAAAGAAAGCCACATTTTGTTGCCATGGTTTTCCGGGCTACTGATGGAGAGTATGGTGGCTTCAATCTGAGACACAGAATCAGAGATGGAAATCTTTAAATGTAATTCATTGGGGAGTTTGATTATTTTCAATCATGTCAACCAATAATCATCCATTTATTAGCAAAGATCTGCATGCTGGACAACTCTAGAATTAATCTAGGATTAATTTTCAGATTCAGATTCCATTAATGCTAGGACCATAATAGGATCCCTTCCCTCCCCCTCTCCCTCACCTCCCAATAGGTCACACTTGATTCCTATAATAGGGATTTCCAATCCAAAGACTGCAGCATTCATCAAAAAATTGTAAACAACTTACATTACTTAAATATTAACTACATGAGACATAATCCTAATATTTGATACTTGGTTCACTTACCGGTAATTTTATTGTAATTTCACTGAAGATGAAACAAGTTGAGTTTCCCAAGGCCAGTTCAAAATTTACTATTTTAAGTTTTCAGATTTGCCCGTCACTAGTTTCCACTGAGGGGTAGCAAAAATACACCTCAGTGGTTTAGGACATATGAAAACTCCCTAAATTTAATCCCATTTCTTAGTTAAAATTATCTTGCTGGTAGATGGAAAATATTTCTGTTTGAAGCCTGAAGAGCCAACACCAGTCAATTAACATTGAGATACATGAGCAAATAAGCTGAGTTGATAAGAGTTTCCTTTCAATTTAAGGTCAGCTTAACCCACAGTTAAATCTAATTTATCTGGCCTTACTGCAGTGTTTACAGGTGAACTATTTATAGGCCATGCTTTAGAAATTAACTTCGACCTTCACAGATACTGCTAGCTGGGACAAAGAACTGCTTGGGAAGAACTTTTAAACAGATAGAAACAGAAACAGATTATGACTCTCTGGCAAATCCTAAAATTCACAATGAAATCTCTATAGAGAAGGGATCTTGAAAAAGTCTTTGGACTTTCATGAGAAAAGACAGTTACATTGGTTTTCCCAAATCAGAGAGTCTCCGGGTATATAATTGCTTGATAATCCCTGATCAGTATGGGAAATGGTCCAAAACAATTTACAGATGAGGAAAGTTTAGTTACAAGTTTTTCTTTCACTTTTCCTGCCACATATCAAAGATTTTGTCATTTGCTCCCATAAACTCTTTGATGAGATTAAAAGATGAGAGCATATTTTGGTTTCTGGAAGTCAAGATTGCCTATACTCCTAATAGGCAGAGTAGATGGAATTTGGAGACTGATAAATTGATTGACAGTCTACTTGACAAATTCTTCAATGCTCACAAGCAACAGGATAACCAATAATATTAATAAAAAAAATCTACCACAATCCTGGATTTCACCCTCCCAACCCCTAAATTGAGCCAGAAGGATAACATGGTCAAAGCAATGGTGGAATTCAGCTGGTTCGCACCAGTTCAGCAGAACTGGTAGCTAATTTTTTATTGCCCAGGCCCAGAACGGATTTCCGGAAGCGGCATCCACGCAGAGAACCAGTTGTTCACATATTTGAATCCCACCACTGGGTCAAAGGTACTGAAGACTGTATAGAGGGCATAAGGAATGGCCTTGAGGAATAGGAGGAAAGCAGCAGTCAGATAAAAGAGACCAGAGTCAGGGACAAGAACTCAATTTGAGTGAATGTTTCAGGCAAGTTCCTCCCTGTTTCATATGAAGGTAAAGGGAGGAAGGAGGGAAGCTCACTCAGACTTGCAAGATTCTATTGCTATAGCTTTACAATAAAAGTAGTAGTGACCTACATGGCATTGATTTATTTGTTTAATTTAATGTGAAGGGCTGACAGCCGGTAAACTTTGTGCCAGTCATTCTCTCTCAGCCCTAGGAAGAAAGCAAGGGCCAGCTACTTCTAAAAATGTTGCCAAAAAAATTGCAGTTCTTTATTGCCAGGGATCAAGACTGCACACTCCCCCACATACACCCTACTCCCAAAGAAAAGGCCTACAAACAATATTAAGAAAATTGTCACCATCACTGATATCTCACTAGAGCTTTCACAAATTTGTAAAATTTGGCTGGGCTTGTCAACATTCTTATGCCAAGGATTTATGCTCATCATCTTTCAGGTAATCATTGCAATCAATGCAGAGACCTTAGTGTTAAACATTTAACACTAAAGATGAGATCTACACCAGACCTAGGTATCTGAAGGGATTAGTAGAAGACTTACGTGTCCCCTCAAAAGAGTTCAAAGCAATATGAACCAAGACATGTGTAGCCAACCAGGTTTCCAGTATTGCTGAAATGATTTGCAACCTCTCTGCTCCCCCACCACACCACGGGATTACACAAGCATATTTGTCTAGCCAGTAACTGACCCAAGGACATCAACAAGCAAAAATAGATGACAGCTTCTTCCTGTTCAGTGCTGTTTGGCAGTATCAAGAAAAGTATTCCTGTGTCCTGCTGCTTTGTACAAATTAAAAGGCATGCTTAAAAAAATAAATGAGTAAACTTTGGAATTTCAGTGCAACACTGGAGCCATAAGAGTTGAGGAAATGTTTAATAAAAGCAACTTTTCCGTTGGTAAAAAGCATGAATGGCACCTTTGGTGTAAAATCTGTTACTTGGAGGAAGCCAGAAAGAATCTGTGTGCAATGTGAGTATTTCATTTCAGTGGATGACTGTGAACTGCAATATTGGATAGGAGGCATTTTTCTGCCTACATTTTCATGCCACGGCTTGGTATCATAACTGAAAGATCCTTATGTTTATTTTGCAATATTATGTAATAAAACAAAAGTACTATTGCCCTCAAACCAAGCTTGACTTCTGATGATTGTGTGCATGCAACAGCATGGTCATTGTTTGCTATTGCCTTCTTCTCAGATGTTTTTTTGCTTCTTAATGTAGTCTACGGCCCTGGTATTATTGGTAGCATGTCATCCAAACACTCACCAAGCCCAGCTTAGCTTCCAATCCCAGAAAAAACTGGCCACTATTGCCACTCACCGAGATTCTAAGGCAGTGTCCCCCAACGTTTTGGGCACCAGGGACTGGTTCCTTGGAGAGAGGTTTTTGTCACTGACCGGAGGGGGCATGGTTTCGCATGCTGCTTGCATCCCGCAGATGAGGCTTCACTGGTTTGCGCAAACCAGTTTCTGGTGTGCCGCGGCCCAGTGCCAATCCATGGCCCTGGGGTTGGGGACCCCTGTTCTAAGGAACACTTTCAGACTTGCGAGATTGATGTTAGCTCTTCAAGGTAGTCCAGACAAGACGTACAATGAATATCAGTTCTACCTTTATTGAAAGATTACATTAACAAACTCTTGCAAATCTGAAAGTATTCCTCCTCTCCTTTCCTTTTACTCTCTGGAAAACTAGTGAGAGTCTCCTCTGAAATGCTTCCCACATCCTCTTTGTCTCTGTGGACTCTTTTTGTATGAGAGTTGTCTAGTCTAAGGCTCTCCTGGTTCCCAAGGTCATTCCCTATACCAGTACAGTCTCAAAGTGCCTTTTTAGATATTGCATTTCTCTTTCCCATCCTCATTTAAATTGGGATAGTGTGCACAATGCTGAGTTTCTTTACTGTTTAGCAGTAAGGATTCAACTGAGAAAATACTACAACACAAGACATTAAAAATTGATAATGTAATTAATCAATTAATGTGTGATTAAATGATTTATGGTTTGATTGCAGATTAAAACAAAAGCCCTGAGTAATCAAACATGACCATCTTGCTTTTTCTAACTATCATAACTAGGGGACTATGCAAATACCAAGAAGAAACACATGCACACACAAATCATTCAGTTTCCACAACCTTTGTTTCCTTTACTGCTCTTCAGGTCTAGTTGAGTTCTTTTTATAATTTTAGGTATCTGCTCAAGCAGTTTTAATTAGTTTCTGCTGCAGTCTATGAAGAATTGGAAACCATGTGTGGGGTTACTTCAGCAGGGGGCACCTGAAATTAGGAAAAAAAAACTTGGGAATAGTTTCACCCACTGTGTCTGATTAAGAATTCTGAATAAGACACTTTTGTATCTTAGTGGCTCTAGGGCCATGATTGAACCAGGAGCTCTTACTCTACAATTCAGTGGTTCAAGTTTTGAAAATTTCAAGTCTGCGTCCACTATTTTGAGGTAGACAAACAGACAAAACTGCAATATAAAATTTAAGGAAATTAGTGAAAAATATTCTAGGCCTGATATAATCTATCCACTCTGAGTCTCAGCCTACCAAAATGTTAATTGGGGACCTCAGTCATGAAAAATTATCTTCTACTTTAAATCATCAACTCATTTCATAATCATATTTGTTATATTCAACTCTCTCTCTCTCTCTCTCTCTCTCTCTCTCTCTCTCTCTCTCACACACACACACACACACACACACACACACACACAAACACATATTGATCATCTTCCATTTGCTTGGCTGTTGCCGTAGCCATCCACTCTATCCCATTATTTTGGCGGCATTTTGTAGTAGATGAAACTTGATGTTTTAACAAATAAAGACAGTCACATCAATTACTGTATTTTTACTACAGTATTTGTATTTCTCAGCTGCATGAACTTGTGACATTGCCCAACAGAATAGATTGTGCAGGTCATGTGGTAGCAGGGACTGGAGACGCAGCAGGGAGTGGCACTAAACTCTGCCACTCTGACAAGAAAAACTTACCCACCTGCTTTACAGCACTGCAACCACATTTGCATGACTCAGAAGTATTGGTACCAAACAATAAGGCTCACAATCCTAAAGAATCAGGGAGCGATGACACAGCATGCTAACTATGCTGTGCAGGTGAAGCAAGTTGGACCTGTTAGAAGCATCAGGAAACATAAAGAGAAAAAACATGGACATAGAAAGCAGTTTTCTTGCAAATGATACGTAACGGCTTTGCAATTAGCTTTTTCCTGCATTTTTTTAAAAAAATCCTTCTCTAGCCTGTAGCATGGGCTTTTTGCTATTGATGTTGTACTGGGTTTTTTTTATATCACTATGTTTTTTCACTTTGTTTTATTTTATTATAAAGATAAAGGAAAACAATGTAAAAATACCTTTTTTTCTAATGTTGGTCAATCTTAAACACCTGAATAGAAATTGCGGTGCACATTAACAAACAATACTGAAATAAGAGTTTGATTCTTAAAATAATCACTTGCTCCGCAATGTGTTTGTACATATGCATTTTTATGTGTATGCTTTTATTGTATATAGAATGTACACATAATATTGATGAAAAGAACTGCAGTTGCAAACTTCATTTCTTCAGTAAACTACCTACCTCTTTTTTTGCAGGTTAATCTTAATTTGGGCTATTATTTGCTGCACAGAAATAAATATTATCATAATGAGTTTTCTCATTCAGAGTAACCCAGGCAGGAGTCTTTTTTCCATCTCCCCCCCCCCAAAAGCTATGTGTGTCAGCATGTCAACGCCTACTATTTTTGCCAATGCACTATTAATAGAGTGATTTGAACGTGTGCTGTGGATGGCTACAAAATGATTGATAGCACATCAAACCAGGGTAGGTTCTGAGCCAAGCCCTTAACAAGCATGTGATTGGTGTCACTAATGGTGGGAGAAAAATTCCATCCGTGCGAAATTCAAGTTTGTGTGCAGAAGATTTTTAACACTGAACTGCAAAAAGACAAAATGCACAATGAGATCATAATACTGTAGAGATGACTCAGTGGTCAGGATAATAATACAAGTGATATCAAAGTGAATACACCTTGGAGGCAAGCTGCATTCTGACCAAATGTGCTGCTGTATCTCCTTTAAAGAGAAGGCAGCCAAAAGCAGCTATTAGCTTTGCTTCTCCAAGTAATAAAACTGCTTCACATATATATGTATATATTCCTGAATTTGTGGCTCAATTATTGGTATCACTACTAATATCCAGACATATAGACAGATTGCACTTTAGAAATGTTAGTGTATTAGCTCACATAATTACATTTTCCCCCATACCTTTCTTCCAAAAGAGTTTGGAGTCACACACAGAATTCTTCCTTTCTCTCTCACACACATATACAAACACACATAATGTTCACAATAACCCAATTAGGAAGGTGCAATAATGAGCACGTTCCTAGGCAAAGAACCCCTAGCTGAATAGATTAAACGTGGGTATTTTTGCTGAAATTTAGCACTTATAAATGACTGAAATAAACATTTTTTCCATTCTTAGTTATCTCCACTAGAGCAATATAACCTTAACTCTATTAGGTTGTTAAATGTAGACTTGTCCTTAAGTTAACTTGAACATGTTATTTCTCTGAAATCTCTGTAGGTAATGATCTTAACAGATGTTTGTCACAAAATCCTAAAGTCATACTAAAAACTTAATATTGCAGTGTTGATCGGCAGAGCTGTCCATAATGGGGGAATAGGCACAACAGTGGATTTAAAGCCCATTGCACTGTATGTCTGTTGATGGCAGATCTGCATCTAAAGAGGTGTATGAAATCAATCTGCAAATTGTACGTGTGCCTTGGCCTCACCTACTGCTGACATCTCTATGACTTTTTTCTACATCTCTAGAAAAAGGGGGAAAATCAGAAAGCTGAAATTTGCTTTATTATAATTTGTTGAATAAATCACAATTGACTGCATTTGCACAGCAAAATAAACAACAACCTGTAGTTTACAAATAACTGGGTTCAAAACCCACAAAATTAATATGAAGCACAAATCATGGCTTAGTATGATCCAAATACCTTTAGTTTTTCCTAGAAATCTTAATTTATCACTTTGAGGGGCTTCTGAAATGAGGCCAGGCACCACAGATAATCAGTTTTTCTTACTGATTCTTAATGTGGCAATATATCCTATTTCAAAACAACCACTCTTCTATATAAAGAGGTCAAAATGCTGGTTTATGCTTTACAAAAAATAGCAAACCTGGGGCCATCAACAATAATTTCCTGGACAACAGATTGAGCAGCCAATCCTGATAAAAGTCAGCAAGGCAGGCAGGCAGGCAGGCAGGCAGGCAAGGAAGGAAGGAAGGAAGGAAGGAAGGAAGGAAGGAAGGAAGGAAGGAAGGAAGGAAGGAAGGAAGGAAGGAAGGCAGGCTAGGTTGAATGTATAAAAAGCTTCCTAAAGGGCAAGAGAAAAGATTTTTAAAATTATAATGAATTGATTTGGAGAAAATGAAACCTAACCAGTTTCTAGACTAATTTAGCCAATGCAGAAAAACATGGTGATGAAAGGTGTAAAATGATTTTTAGATGTTATTGTGATCGCACCTACCAATCACCTACCATTTTTGGGATTATGAGCCTCAACCAATGCTCAAAGGCTAAGAATATCCCTTTGCATGGAAAAAGTTATGCACTTTGGCTGTACATGAAGGTCAGAAAACGCACATATAAAGTGAAATCAAGGATAGAGTATTTGTCTTTGTGAGCATGCAGAGTCTGAGAAATAGATGTGGTTACGGGAAGCCTCATTCTACATTAAGTTGCCATGGTACAATGCTCAAAGCAACACTCTAAATTATGTACAAACAAACGAACAGGTTTTGGGCAGCAACTGTTACACCCGTCTCCAGCTATCTCCAGATATTATTAGAATCTTCTCTTCTAAACAGACATGAACTGCTAAGACTAAAGATCTGTTTTTCAGGCCTCCAGAATTCTAGTGGCTACTTTTGAATATGAGGGTTGGTAAAAATGCTGTTAAAATATGGAAGGGGACAGATTTAGGGCATGGTTTAATTTCTGGCATCTGAAGAAACATCTTTAATACAATGAAGAAGAAATAATTGCATATAGTTTTTGATTACTGGTGGCCGGAAGCGCTACAAACCTCCCTATAGTACAACACATATTCAAGTCTTTTCAATTATGACGTCTTTTAATCTGACATATAACTTCTCATTTTCTACAAAAACTTAGTTCTTGCTTTGCAATGTTTATCGAGGCTGGGGATGCTATAACTGGGCTGCAAAAATTAGATGTCACTAGATGGAAGTAGAACGTTAGCATGTTTTAAACTCTTTCCTGACATTTAGGAGTTCTTTATATTTTTGCCACTCTGATATGGTAACCCTAAGACCTGCTCAGTCAGGTCTTTGTATGTCTGCAAGCCTGCTATTCAACATCCTTAGCGTGCCAATAAAATCCTTTTCATTGTTTTAAAGAAAAGTTGACCAATTCTTTGAGAAATGGAGGACAAAAAACTCCTGACTGTTGAAACAAACGTATTTGCAATGGTAATATTTTTATTTTTAATATTTATTTATTTTACAGTATTTATTTTTATCCAGCCTTTATTATTTTTATAAACAACTCAAGGCAACAAACATATCTAATATTCCTTCCTTCTTCTGTTTTGCCCACAACAACTCTGTGAGGTACGTTGAGCTGAAAGTGAGTGACCGGTCCAAAGTCACCCAGCCAGCTTCCATGGTTAAGGCAGGACTAGAACTCAGAGTCTCCTGGTTTATGTTATAAAACATATAATATTAAAAGTTACATTGCAGGACACTGCACTGGTATATCAGAAGTTGGGGTACACATTTCAGGTTATGTAGTATAGTAGGAATTATAGATTTTTCATCATTGCCCAAACTTGTGCAAGAGTCCTTCAGAATAGGTCAAACCTTATAAATGTGTCAAATTTGCATAATCTTTCACAATTTCAGAACTTTTTATTTTCATTTATTTATTAATTCATTCATTCAATTTCTACAGCTGTCCATCTCAATCCAATTGAATGCCAAAATCTCATGTGTTTTTCCTGTAATGTAGTGAGATTTGGGCATTTATCCTAAAATTATGTAAAATTATGTAAGATCTTGTTTTTTAATATTTTGACATCTCATAATGTTTCACTATCTCACAACGTTTTGAATATTTCTTTTTATCTGCTTTGTTTTGAAGGTTCCACAGCTGCCATCCAAGGGAATTCCAGGAACAACCAATCACAGAAATAAAATCGGTTGGGAGCACAATATAGCTCAGGTAAGCTTTGCATAAATGGAAAAGTGTCACAACAATCACTGATGACTCAAAAAGAGACTAGTGTGCTGATTTTGGAAGATATATATTCCTGCTGCTTTCCTAATGCTCCTTTCCTGTATAATCTGCCTGTTCTTGTTTCTATTTCTTCCCAACTCATTCTGTACTAGTCAGAGTAGGCAAGAAGCAATGTTTTAAACAAATCTCATGCAGCTATGAAATCACTGTAGAATCATCTCAGCAGAAACCTCAGGTGGGAAACTCAGATCCTGATGAGATGCCATTATTGGTCCCTGCCGGCTAAATGGAACCATCAGTTCTTACCAAGAGAAATGAGCTAATTTAAATAATGGGTCCAAAATCCAGGATCCATTACTCCCAGAACAGTTGTATCTGTGAACGTGTGGCCATTGCAGTAAGCTGGGGTCAGCTATAGTCATATGATCTTGATGTCCAATGCTGACTGCCAGCTTCCCACAGGCAGTCATTGGGAAAGCCAGCAGGAAGTCAAAAGTCACTCCCACTCCCACTGATTATTCTGCTTCTTTATTAAATAAGGAAATATCCCTGAAAGGATGGCCCAATTGGTCATAGGTCATCTACTTGAGTTCTAAATGTAGTTTACCCCACACTACACAGTACAAGAAAAACAAGTCTAAAAAGAAGGTTCAGATTTACACAGCTGGATTGTCAAGAAGTCATCGTTAGAAAAGGGGAAGTGTCTAGGAAAGGGGTGACGACTCAACTTCATGATAGGTGAGTAGGAATTCGTCTGTAATTTTCGACGGGCGTATTGTAATAGACAAGGATAACGGTCAAGGGTAGACGACGACGAGGTTTAGTAAAGTCAGTGGGCTGGAGAGAGGTTTTATTTCCACTGGTTCGGATTGTCTACTGCCCTTGGAGAGCACTGGAAGAAGAAGGAAAATATTAATCTGGTACATCTAAGGACAAGCGAAGGCCATCTCATTTATGGGCTGAGAATAAGATGAAGGCCATGTTATGAGGACATAACAGAAAAAAAAACTGTTGCCAAGGGCATTTTTGTGCTGTAGTTAATGCAAGTGGGAGAAGATTTTTAGTCTCTGTGACATGGCAATTTATTCATTTAGTAATTCTTATACTATAATTTTAGCCAACAACTGAATTTTTTTTAGCTCTTCCTTTATTTCGTGGCTCCTCAATTGAAACATATTCAGTATGATTATGATAAGAACCCGACTTCACCAGACAGGGCAGTTCCCAACATTTGGACACAGGCAGCTAGAATAATTTGCTACAACAAAAGCAATAAAGAGACTCTTAGGCACCTCAAAGGTTAAATGACTTGTGAAATAGAAGTCACTTTATCTAAACATGTCGCAATAAGTCTGCTGGTCACCTCCAGCCCTTTTAAAGAGCAGGTTATAAGCAAATGTTTGGGGCATGATTTGTTCGCATGATCATTAATATTTTGAAGTACATCATGTCTCATTTTGTGGGAAGAGGTGATGAGGAGAAATAAGAGAGATTTACAATTTACCACTGCACAATGCAAATAAAGTCGAAGATTTGCAAAGCTGTGAAACCTGTTGGACCATGGAGTGGAGGTGAGGACCTTAAGGCTCATCTAACAGAAAGATCACCATACAGAAAGAAAAATGCATTTGGCAATGCTTGATCTTTGAAGAATTCCACAACACAAAACACCCCTCGATTATTAAGTACAGGGAAAACTGAGACAAAATTTCAAGCATGGGTATGGAGGTGTATTACGTGGATGACATGTAAACAGAAGTTCACGAGTACCACTGGGAATTCTTCCCTCCTTTGCCTCCCAGAGTCAAAGCAGCATCTTTGTTCCTTCAGATTCTATTCATGAAGGTCTCTCCCTTCTACCAATTGCTGCAGTAGCATATACCAAGCTGTTATTCACTATCCTAGCTTACAGAATCTGTTAAATGCAGAAAGATCTCTGGGCAGCTTGTTGCTTCTATTCTTGCTAATGGTCATTTTTGTTATTTTTACAATCAACCGAACAAAAGCGTGCAACTTCAACAGAAAGCATGATGGGGACAGGTATATTAGCAATTTCTTCTCTTTCCATTTTGTATGAGTTTGGGTTTGGGAGGGTTGGGTTGTTTTTTTTTATTGTTGTTACTTTAGAAGTCATTCTGTCGAAGTATTAATAGTAAAACATTTTTTGAAGGCACACACTGATGCAAGAAACAGTACTGGCTAGCCTGGGGTGTTTTCTGCTTCTTCTGTGTTTTGAAATCATCAGAAGTACAGATGGCCAAAGGTCAGCTCTGAGCTCCTTCGGATAGACTTAGGAGTCAAGAAGGCAAGAGTGTAAACATGTCCTTAAAAATGCCTCGAGAGAGGTTTTTAAACAAATATAGCATCTCCATATCTTAGTGATATGATGTAAGATTATAATGCAGAGTTATATAATTCTATTTCCTATTATCTTATCTGATATGTTCAAAAGATATAGATGAAAGCAGAATTAATTCATTGTTGGAACTAAAGCTTTGGCTTCCTTTTTAAATATTGTTACAGTAGCCTTACCTAACCTAGTGTCCTACAATAGCTTATATAAATTTTAACATCACCATCTAGCAGCACAGTGAAAGGTACCAGGTTATGTTACAAGTTCTTTTAAAAGTATCTGCTTATCCGAAGGTTTTGGAAAGAGAAGCCACTCCACAGTGCTTCTCACACATTTTCATAGGTACACACAGTACGCATTTGCATAGTGTCCCTCAGCATTAGTATAAATACCTTTGTTTCTATTTAATTTGATGGGGTTGCCATCTTTAAACTAAAACTGTATTCTGGTCTGTGACCATAATTAAAGATTGATTGATTAAAATGAAACTGTAAAAAACTTGCTTATGTTTCAATTGAATGCCATTCTTCTTATGTAAAAAGAGAAAGATCTAAAATAAAGCATACTTTACCATAAACTTTTTAAAACAAGGGCCTACTTCAAAATGGACAAAACTTCATCTCATTTGGCACAGACGTCTGGAGAAAAAGGGAAACAAAAACCAATGACAGTGTCTAAGAATGGGAAGGAAATGCAGGATATGTAACCACACAATTCTTATGCAAAACAAGCGCAACATTTACTGCGAATTCGTGTATGGTGGCAGCCAAACATTAGGTAACATAACGTGATTTCTGAGCGTCCTTACGAATATCACTTCCACGGGTCTATGTTTTTGTTTTTTTAACAAGGCGATTCCTTGGAAATCTGAACGCGAACTGAGCAGCTTTTTTAGATCCTCACTAACTCAAGAGGCGAGGGGGCAGATACAGAAAAAGTTCTTTATTTCATCGGACTCTAAAGCGATCCCATGAGAGGGGTGCCCCCTATTTTCGTTCTTCGTCCCGCCTCCCTCAGCAGATCCCTCGGACGAATTGACTACACGGATCTATTTTGCATTAAAGACTTACCTCTACCACCGCGTCGCAAGCCCAGCCCTTCTTTCCACCACGGGTCTCAACACTCACGTGGAGCCTCGAAACTCCCCCCACCGAGGCACAAAAAGGCCCGCCTTCCAGCCGTTGGCCGCCTCTTATTGGCTGCTGAGAGCGGTTACCATTCCGGCGGCGGGCGGGCTCCTTTGTGACGCCAGAATCAGCTGTTTGAACGTTCCAATTTCTGAGCCAAGATCAACTGGGGATTCAGCAATAACCGAAAAATAATAATACGAAAACTACATTTGGGGAGGGAGAGCGTCCGGATGTAAGGGCATCTGCATGCATTTTGCAGTGTTGCATATCTTCTGGGAAGATCAGAGACACAATTGACATTACCACCGCAACCATCTCCTTTTCTTGCATATGTTTTTTTGGTGGGGTGTCTTTTAAAAAAAACAGCCCTCAGTTCTATTATGAGCCTTAGTTGTTGATTTCAATTAAAACTACCTCACAGACTTCGCCTAAAGCTGGTGCTTTAAAAAAAAAAAAACTTGTAGGGTTTTTATATGTGTGTGCTTGTGGCGTGATTTACAAAACAGTTGATGACATTAAAAGGCAAGTGAAGGTAAGTGATGTTCTCCCTCTCTCCGACAGTTTATTTTTAAACTTGAGTACCCTCTCTTTGTGGGAAAGAAACCACCTGCGGTAGATATTGTATGCTGTAGAGGGTAGATGTTGCTCGTGTCTTTGTTTCTTTGTTTTCTATTTCTTTGATTCAGTACTCTACTGCATATTTTCTTTTTTGCAGTAGCTTATGGCATTCAGTTTTGATGCCGATTTTCTTTCTGAAGGGACATTTTTTTAATTCTCCTTTACATTTGGCAGTACATCTGTGAGCCTTGGTGCTTCGTTGATTTCTTGGTATGTTGTTATGGACGCGTTGTGGTTTCATCTTCTGGTTAGCAGGCAGAGACCAAAGCAGCCTTATTTGGCGGTAGCAGAATAGACCAAGATCTTTGTTTTGAGTTGAGAAACCAGACTCGCTTGGTATGGCGCGCGGGGGGGGGGGGCGATTGGTGGTATCTTGTTTACTTTAAACCACTTGCAGATGAAAACTGCTGTGTGTGTGTGTGTGTGCGTATATCATATTAGTGTAAGATTTATGAGACGAGGACATCCCAGGTTTAAAAACAGGTGCGCTGTAAAAAAAAACCCGCTTCATAACTATTCGTAATGAATATTGTTTAGTTCATTCGGGAAAGGAATCGGTATTAAACAAAAGGGCTGTCGGAACAAAAATGTCAGAAGGCGCCCGCGAGGAGCTCGGGATTTGAGCCGTGGACTTGGCTTCCTCGACCGACGGTGCAAAAAAGAGCCTTTTGTCTTGACTTTCTTTGGGAACCGTCGGGAAGAGACGCAGCCGACCCGCAGAAAGGACTAATTTAATCCAGGGAGAGACGAAGGAAAGATGTGGGGAGGAGGAAGGGAAGACGAAAACATCCTTTGCCTTGTGGGTGCGGAGGTTCGCTTCTCCCTCTCACTGAGGCCATAGCAGCCGCTGGCGGGTTGGAAAAGGTTCCTCGTAATTAGCTGCAGATCAGAGCGGGGACTTCAGTTGTAGCCTTGAGCGCCAGGTTACCGTAGCTCTGCCAGGGAAGGATTACGCACCGCAACCCGGCCGGCTCGCTCTGGCTGTGTGGGGTTGTGGGGTGGGTGGGTTCCTACAGCTGATGCCCAGCTAGATGTAGCGCGGCTGTTGGCCCGGTTGCTCGGTCTCTTCCTTCCGTTTGTTTTGCTTCGCTGGCGATTTCACCCTTTGTGGGGCTAGGCCAGGGGTAGGCAACCTTGGCTCTTTTATGACTCGTGGACTTCAACTCCCAGAATTCCTGAGCCAGCATAGCTGGCTCAGGAATTCTGGGAGTTGAAGTCCACGAGTCATAAAAGAGCCAAGGTTGCCTACCCCTGGGCTAGGCGAAGGGGACTGATCTGGGTTTA
Source organism: Protobothrops mucrosquamatus (assembly GCF_001527695.2). NCBI lineage: Eukaryota > Metazoa > Chordata > Lepidosauria > Squamata > Viperidae > Protobothrops > Protobothrops mucrosquamatus. Next base: position 746,131 of record NW_015386851.1, on the reverse strand, counting down.
GAAGTACAGTATAAACCTGGTTCAGGCGTGTCCTTGAATAGATTCTGGTGAGGTGGAGAGCTGGAAAGAAAGGAATCTGGAACTCCTTCCTTATCTGAACATTGATCTCCCTGGCAAGGAGCGTTTGGGTAAGACCGGGCAGGGCCTTGCGTTTTCTTAAAGGACTTGACTGTTGAGTGACATCAGCTTCTGAATTAAAGCCCACTACGTCAGATACAATGAAGCAGGATGGGTGTCTTTTCTCTTTAAAGACGAAACGGAGCTGGGGGGGGGGGGAAGAGAGAAGGGGAGCAATCGTGTTAAATGACAACTTTCCAGATCCGATTCCGAAGGAAAAAAAAAAGAACACTTAATTTCGTTAATTTCACTGCGATTTCTCCTCTTCTTCACATCTCCGTTGTCTTCTCTTGCTGCCTCTTTTGTTATTCGCTTCTTCGTCAACGGATCAAGATTAAAAAACTGGTTTCTGTTGCTATTGGCTGCCTGGGACTAAAAGCCCGGGTTGACGTTCTCATAATTTGCATATGACATTGTGACGTCACCAAGGCCAGCCCTTTCCAACCTCCCTCCTCCCGCTCCCCGCCTACGCATGCTGAAGCTGTCCTCTTTTGACCTGGGTAGTTGGGCTGTCACGTTTTGGAGTGCTGGAGTTGGGCTCAGGCCTTTGATAATTTGATGGCGAAGGGAGCAATGTCACCTTTTTCTTTTGGTACTGATGGAAAAGGAGGTTTGGCAGTGGTATCAAGTAAAACACAAGTGAAAGGCTGAGGAGGATTGACATCAAAATCAACTTATCTTCATTACGGATAGTTTTGCAGGGTAGTTCATATTTGATTTCATATTTTAGCAAGCACGATTTAATGATAGTGGCTGGCAAGTCAAATCTTAGATGTGATACTAAAATGGGAATCTGCAAATGTGGGATTTTCAGAAAGCTAACGGAAGGGGTGTGTAGGTATGGAAATTTGGGTATAATTATGGCTGTTTTAAAATGTGACATTGCCACAATATCAAAATGCAATAATACGAAGACGTACGGGATACACACAGGAAGGTTGAATCGACTTTATCTTAAGAAAATTATTTCAACGGACAGGTACTGTTCAGTACCATTCACCCATTAAACTTTAAATATGTGTGTGTGTGTGTGAATGTGAAATATTTTGATATTTGATTGGACGAGACTTATTCTTTTAATGAATACAAGATAATAAACCGTAACTTTCAATGGCACATAATAGAAATAGCTATGACTCTAAAATCCTATTCCACTGAACGTCTTATTCCTCAGCCCTTTCAGTGTCTGAGATTTCCATGGGCATTCCCTAATCATACACTGCCACTATGTCTTTCTTATCTTGATCAGGAATTTAAAAAGTTATTTTACATTTAAACAGCACTAGGCCTCAAACCATGATTCTTTCTCTGTGTGAGAGGAAGGCAGGGGAACAGGTGTATTTATTTTGAGATGTCATTGTTACACTGAATATTATTTAATCAGTAGGAATGCATTCCTGAACTGGAAGAATTTGTTTTCATCTCTGCATTGATTAAATAATCAAGCAGTATTTCCCAACTTGGTACATTCCAGATGTTTTTGATTTTGATATTCTGGCTGAGAATTACAGGAGTCAAATTCTAGCACATCTGGAAGATAACAGGTTGGGAAAGTCTGAAATGTAATTTCTAAAATGCAGCCACATTCAAATAGTCCAGGTTTTGCCGAAATGTCAACAGTTTCACCATATATACCAAGCATCATAAGCTCTATAGCAGGGGTGTCAAACTGCCGGCCCATGGGCCGGATATGTCATGGCGAAACAGCACCAACCCTATTGCTGGCAATGGAAAAAAAGTCACGATACGTTGCGACACGTCACAGGACGTTGCAAGTTTGACACCTCTGCTCTATAGTGTTCATCTGATCTGGCTGCTATCTGTTTTTATAGCACATGATTACATATGATGCCAAGATGTCTAAAAGATGAACCAATAATGCTATGTTAAATTAAACCACTTGTAAAATAAAATAAAAGTATAAACATTANTTCCCCCTAAAAATTTGTTAAAACACCCCTGTAAAAACCTTCTCAATTTACATAATTTCAACAATTTTTTGTCCCTGGCCCCTGCATGCCGCCTCTCGGGGTTCCACGTCCCGTCCTCGAGGTAGGCCCTAGGAATGTTGCTGGGCCAGGCCTGCACGAGGGGTGAGTCGCGCAGGGCCAGCAGGACCGTCCTAGAATACATAGGTCCGATGCAGGGAGTCCATGGCACAGAGGGGGGATGAATTATTGGTGGATCTCAGGTCTTCTGACCGAAGCCAGGGAACAAAAAGTCTGACCTCAGGGGATAGTCCTTAAGTCCTCCAGAACCCAATCCTCTAGGCCAGGGCGGGCCAAGTCCGAAACCAAGCCCCAAGTCCTCACCTGGCCGAGGCCGTTGGAAGGGCCGTTGAGGTCGCCAGAGCCGCCGGGGCCATTGGGAGGACCATCAGGGCCACTGGCCCAGTTCTTAAAGGGCCTCAGGTCCAAGAGGGCCGCAGGGGCCCAGGGTCCAAGAGGGCCGCAGGGGCCCAGGGTCCAAGAGGGCCGCTGGCCCAGTTCTTAAAGGCCCTCAGGTCCAAGAGGGCCGCAGGGGCCGCTGGCCCAGTTCTTAGAGGGCCGCCAGAGCTACCAGAAAGGCCCTCAGGTCCGAGGGCATACTTTCAATGGCACATAATAGAAATAGCTATGACTCTAAAATCCTATTCCACTGAACATCTTATTCCTCAGCCCTTTCAGTGTCTGAGATTTCCATGGGCATTTCCTAATCATACACTGCCACTATGTCTTTCTTATCTTGATCAGGAATTTAAAAAGTTATTTTACATTTAAACAGCACTAGGCCTCAAACCATGATTCTTTCTCTGTGTGAGAGGAAGGCAGGGGAACAGGTGTATTTATTTTGAGATGTCATTGTTACACTGAATATTATTTAATCAGTAGGAATGCATTCCTGAACTGGAAGAATTTGTTTTCATCTCTGCATTGATTAAATAATCAAGCAGCATTTCCCAACTTGGTACATTCCAGATGTTTTTGATTTTGATATTCTGGCTGAGAATTACAGGAGTCAAATTCTAGCACATCTGGAAGATAACAGGTTGGGAAAGTCTGAAATGTAATTTCTAAAATGCAGCCACATTCAAATAGTCCAAGTTTTGCTGAAATGTCAACAGTTTCAACATATATACCAAGCATCATAAGCTCTATAGCAGGGGTGTCAAACTGCCGGCCCATGGGCCGGATATGTCATGGCGAAACAGCACCAACCCTATTGCTGGCAATGGAAAAAAAAGTCACGATACGTTGCGACACGTCACAGGACGTTGCAAGTTTGACACCTCTGCTCTATAGTGTTCATCTGATCTGGCTGCTATCTGTTTTTATAGCACATGATTACATATGATGCCAAGATGTCTAAAAGATGAACCAATAATGCTATGTTAAATTAAACCACTTGTAAAATAAAATAAAAGTATAAACATTA